>NC_134356.1:351689777-351989777 GCF_048569485.1 Anomaloglossus baeobatrachus | reverse complement strand
ACATTTTCCGACATCTGGTGGGTAGATTTGTGGTGGGTTATTTGGATGAAATTTTAGTTTATTTGCCTGACTTCGAGTCATAACAGGAACATGTAAGGCAGGTTTTACAGATACTTAAAGAGAACAAACTCTATGCAAAGTTGGAATAATGCATATTTTCTATTCTGGATATTCAATTTTTGAGGTATCTATTCATTCACCGCTTTTTGTATGAGTCCCGCTAAAGTCCACGCAGTCCTGGACTAGGATCTTCCTAAAAATCTGAAGGCTTTTGTGAGGTAGCGACCACCAATGTGGTAAATGGTCGCTATATGTTGCAGTGGAGAAGGTCCCTGCGATATTAAACTGAATAGGTTGCTATGGGACTTGTAGTTCCACAGAGGCTTGTTTCTGCATGTAAGTGTCAGGTTCCCTTTAATAATGAAAGTGTGCTGTGCAGGTCTGGAGAATCAAAGACCTCCACCAGTGTGTGTGTGTCTATTCTGATTTAGGAGACTGTCAGAGTCTGGAATTCAGTCTGAGTTGAGACTGAGGTGAGTGCAGCCAGGCTAGGGCTGTGGCTGCAGGGCCGAACCGCTCCTGGAGGAGAGACAGACAGGGGTCTGCAGAGTGGCCGCGGTGGTCCACGCGGACACTCAAATCAAAAAGGAGTGGGGGCATTAGAAAAGTTTGTGATGCCACCCACGGTGCGTGGTAAGTTAGGGTACCACCGCTGCTGTTGGGGATACCCGGTGGTGGTGGTATGGCAGCAAGGTGTTTTAACCCCTCCGTGGGAAGGGGATTTTTGCCCAGGGAGCCCGGTGATGGTGATGAAGGGGTGCCGTTTGGGTACGAAAAGGGTTTTTCAGTGTACTCAGTCCAGAAATAATCACACCGACAGCTTGTAAACTAAAGTTCTGAGCACCACTGCAGCTGGGAGGGAACACGCTTGGGTCCGTGCCCTTGGTGTTGCGGTTAGTCTGTGACCATTTTCTTGGCACCTGTGTTTTCTTCTTTGGACCCTCAAGTCTGAAACTTTTTGGGTCCCGCTCACCCATATGGCTAACTGAGTGAGCTTGCTCTCAGGGTTCATGCGTAGGATTTCTTTAGACTGTATTGGGAAAGTCCTATCCCATCGGTGCGCTAGTACCCCGATTTTGGAGTGGGTTAGGGATGACACTTGAAGGCTTCACCCCCGTCGGGTAAATTACCAGGACGCATGAAGCTATTTCCCAGCCTAAAGTCCACGTACCCCGTCGTGCCCTGGCCCCTGCCCGGTGATAGCTCAAGGCCACCGGCCGCCCTCCTCGGCAGTCCGTGCCCCCTGACACTATCCCCTGCGACCAGGGTTCCTGCTTCTACCAGGCCCAGACCAACATCTGCCACCTAGTACTCGGGAGCCCTGCTCCGTGACCTCTCCTCACGAGAGTCACTTCACCTCCTTCTCCTTCCACTACCACTTCACTTCTCTCTCACTTTGTCACTCTCCCCTACCAACCCCCCATGTGGGCGGCCCTATTCCCTTCAGGCCCCCCAAAGGTGTGTCTGGTGGGTACAGTGTAAAGTGTTCCTAGGGCTTTGATTGGCTCAGCTGTTAGCAACACCATAGGACCAGGACCCATAACTAAGGAGGGTGCATACTGTGCTGAAGGGCAGATTGCACAATACCCTGTGACGACCTGATAGGCAAGGGCGTCACACTGGCATTTGGCAAATATAAATAATTTTGTTTCCTTATTGACTTAAAATGGGAAAGGTTTATTCTGATTTCATGTCAGATAGTGAGAAAAACATGCATATTTGTCTTTTTAGTGTATGTAAACTTCTGGTTTCAACTGTATTTGGTATTGCTGTGACCTGAACTACCCAATTAATAAAACTATCACACTAGTTAATCCCTTCAGTGAACACAGTAAAAAAATTAATAAAAAACAGAAAAAACTGTCTTATCACATAGCTGACAAAAAATCTATATATATAATTGCCTTATTCTGTCTGTCTGTCTGTCTGTCTGTCTTGCTCCAAAATTGTGTCCTTACGGTGACACAAAGCGGATTGGCCGCTGGCCTCGCCATGGCCCCGCCCCCCGCACGGATTGGTCGCTCGCCCTGGCTCCCCCCCCACACGCATTGGCCGGCCGCTCACACAGGCTCCGCCCCCCACACGGATTGGCCTCTCGCCCCGGCACCCTGCACGTATTGGCAACTCGGCCACGCCCCGCCCCCCTCACGCAATGCACGCTCGCTCTGGCCCCGCCCCCCGCACGCATCCCCCGAACTGACACGGAGACACGACTCCCAGGTGAGTACTGTACCCCCGGGAGCCCACACCAGCATACGCCGCCAACCCAGCCGACACATACCCTTGCATTGCTGGGGTTTGCCGCCGTATGCTGGTGTGGGCTCCCGTGCAAGTGGGGGACGGGATGCGCTGGTAACCATGGTAGCATAGTTACCAGCGCATCAAGGTCCTGCAGCGGCGGAAAATCCACACGCACACACATAACAACAGACACACACACACACATCAGATCACACTCACTCTCACACACACCTCACACACACATCAGATCGCATCCACACACTCACAGCATCCGGAGATATCGCTTGCTTCTCGGCGGCGATACTGTGCTGTGAGCTTCCAGGACCTGCCGGAGGATCACATGGCCAGAAGCATGTGGTATCTCCGGATGTTGTGAGTGTGAGCGCGTATGTGCAATATCGTCAGTGTGTGTGTGTGTGAGTGTATGCGATCGGATGTGTGTGAGTGTATGCGATCGGGTGTGTGTGAGTGTATGCGATCGGGTGTGTCTGAGTATGCGATCGGGTGGGTGTGAGTGTATGCGATCGGGTGGGTGTGAGTGTATGCGATCGGGTGGGTGTGTGTGTGTGTGAGTGTATGCGATCGGATCTGTGAGTGTCGGCAGAGGAGCATGGCGTGCTGGAGGAGGCTGGGAGGAGAGAGGCTGATCCTGGGGAAGGCTGATGCTGGGGGTGGCTGGGATGAGAGAGGCTGAAGCTGGGGGAGGCTGATGCTGGGGGAGGCTGATGTTGGGGGAGGCTGGGAGGGTGTAGGCTGATGCTGGGGGAGGCTGATGCTGGGGGAGGCTGATGTTGGGGGAGGCTGGGAGGGTGTAGGCTGATTCTGGGGGAGGCTGATGCTGGGGGAGGCTGGGAGGAGAGAGGCTGATGCTGGGGGAGGCTGATGCTGGGGGTGGCTGAGATGAGAGAGGCTGATGCTGGGGGAGGCTGATGCTGGGGGAGGCTGATGTTGGGGGAGGCTGGGAGGGTGTAGGCTGATGCTGGGGGAGGCTGATGCTGGGGGAGGCTGGGAGGAGAGAGGCTGATGCTGGGGGAGGCTGATGCTGGGGGTGGCTGGGATGAGAGAGGCTGATGCTGGGGGAGGCTGGAAGGAGAGAGGCTGATGCTGGGGGAGGCTGATGTTGGGGGAGGCTGGGAGGGTGTAGGCTGATGCTGGGGGAGGCTGATGCTGGGGGAGGCCGGGAGGAGAGAGGCTGATGCTGGGGGAGGCTGATGCTGGGGGTGGCTGGGATGAGAGAGGCTGATGCTGGGGGAGGCTGATGCTGGGGGAGGCTGGAAGGAGAGAGGCTGATGCTGGGGGAGGCTGATGCTGGAAGAGGCTGGGAGGGGGAGACTGATGCTGGGGGAGGCTGGGAGAAGAGAGGCTGATGCTGGGGGAGGCTGATGCTGGGAGAGGCTGGAAGGAGAGAGGCTGATGCTGGGGGAGGCTGATGTTGGGGGAGGCTAGGAGGGTGTAGGCTGATGCTGGGGGAGGCTGATGCTGGGGGAGGCTGGGAGGAGAGAGGCTGATGCTGGGGGAGGCTGATGCTGGGGGTGGCTGGGATGAGAGAGGCTGATGCTGGGGGAGGCTGATGCTGGGGGAGGCTGGAAGGAGAGAGGCTGATGCTGGGGGAGGCTGGGAGGGGGAGTCTGATGCTGGGGAAGGCTGGGAGGAGAGAGGCTGATGCTGGGGGAGGCTGATGCTGGGGGAGGCTGGAAGGAGAGAGGCTGATGCTGGGGGAGGCTGATGCTGGGGGAGGCTGGGAGGGGGAGGCTGATGCTAGGGAAGGCTGGGAGGAGAGATGCTGATGCTGGAGGAGGCTGGGAGGAGAGAGGCTGATGCTGGGGGAGGCTGGGAGGCGGAGGCTGATGCTGGGGGAGGCTGGGAGGCGGAGGAAGATGCTGGGAGAGGCTGATGCTGGGGGAGGCTGGAAGGAGAGAGGCTGATGCTGGGGGAGGCTGATGCTGGGGGAGGCTGGGAGGGGGAGGCTGATGCTGGGGGAGGCTGGGAGGAGGGAGGCTGGGAGGAGAGAGGCTGATGCTGGGGGAGGCTGATGCTGGAAGGAGAGAGGCTGATGCTGGGGGAGGCTGATGCTGGGGGAGGCTGGAAGGAGAGAGGCTGATGCTGGGGAGGCTGATGCTGAGGGAGGCTGGGAGGTGGAGGCTGATGCTGGGGAAGGCTGGGAAGAGGGAGGCTGGGAGAAGAGAGGCTGATCCTGGGGAAGGCTGGGAGGAGGGAGGCTGGAAGGAGAAAGGCTGATACTGGGGGAGGCTGATGCTGGGGGAGGCTGGAAGGAGAGAGGCTGATGCTGGGGGAGGCTGATGCTGGGGGAGGCTGGGAGGGGGAGGTTGGGAGGAGAGAGGCTGATGCTGGGGGAGGCTGGGAGGAAGGAGGCTGGGAGGGGGGAGGCTGGGAGGAGAGAGGCTGATGCTGGGGACAGAGAGGCTGATGCTGGGAGGAGAGAGGCTGATGCTGGGAGGAGAGAGGCTGATGCTGGGAGGAGAGAGGCTGATGCTGGGAGGAGAGAGTCTGATGCTGCGGGTAGAGAGGCTGATGCTGGTGCAGCATGGGGGATGGAGCACGATGGGGGGTGCGCAGCATGGGGGATGGAGCATGTTTGGGAGTACGCAGCATGGCGGATGGAGCACGTTTGGGACTGCGCAGCATGGCGGATGGACCACGTTTGGGAGTGCGCAGCATGGCGGATGGAGCATGTTTGGGAGTGCGCAGCATGGGGGATGGAGCACGATGGGGAGTGCGCAGCATGGGGGATGGAGCACGATGGAGGGTGCACAGCATGGGGGATGGAGTACGATAAGGGGGTGCGCAGCATGGGGGATGGAGCACGATGGGGGGTGCGCAGCATGGGGGATGGAGCACGATGGGGAGTGCGCAGCATGGAGGATGGAGCATGATGGGGAGTGCGCAGCATGGGGGATGGAGCACGATGGAGGGTGCACAGCATGGGGGATGGAGTACGATGGGGGGTGCGTAGCATGGGGATGGAGCACGATGGGGGGTGCGCAGCATGGGGGATGGAGCACGATGGGGGGTGCGCAGCATGGGGCATGGAGCACGATGGGGGGTGCGCAGCATGGGGGATGGAGCACGATGGGGGTTGCGCAGCATGGGGGATGGAGCACAATGGGGGGTGCGCAGCATGGGGGATTGAGCATGATGGGGGGTGCACAGCATGGGGGATGGAGCACGATGGGGGGTGCGCAGCATGGGGGATGGAGCACGATGGGGGGTACGCAGCATGGAGGATGGAGGACGATGGGGGGTGCGCAGCATGGGGGATGGAGCACGATGGGGGTGCACACCTCCCCCCAAAACACACACACACACTGCCACACGCGCACCGCACAACACACCACACACACACTGGGAACCACAAACACCGCCCTACACAGACACCCACACAGACAGACAACGCTGCACACACACAACACCCAACACGCAAACACCGCAGCATACACAAATATACGCACATACCGCGCAACACACACATTGCACAAAACATACGTCCCCCCAAAACACACACACGCACCCCACACCCACACCCACACAAACCGCGCAACACACACAGCACCACACACAGACAACACTGCAGACACACAGCGCTCCACAAACAACACAACACACACACAGCGCTCCACACAAACAACACCGCTCTCACACACCCCCACCCAGACAACACCCAGAACATTTACAGCGCCCTACACAAACACTTGGCAACTACACACAACAACATCTATATATATAACAAAAATCATACATTAACTACACAATAAATTCTAGAATACCCGATGCGTTAGAATCGGGCCACCTTCTAGTATAGAATAAAAAGCTATGAAAAATTGATATATAAATAGAAATGGTTCCACTGAAATTGTCATCTTGTCCTGCAAAAAAAAACAAGCCACAATATAGCTCCGTCAGTGAAAAAATAGAAAAGCTATAGCTCTCAGAATACAGCAATACAAAAACAGTTGTTTTTTTTTCCTATAAAATAGTTTTATTGTGTAAAAACGGAAAAACATAAACAAAATTTATAGAAATGTGGTATCATTGTAATCGTACTGACCTGAAGAATAAAGCTGACTTATCCCTTTTATGACAGGGTAAATGCTGTAAAAAAAAAACTATTAATAAGTTACTTTTTCTTCATGATTCGGCCTCACAAAAAGAGTAGAAAGTAAGAAAGTAATCAATAATATTATGAGGCCCTAAGTAGTACCAATAAAAACTCCAAGTCCTTATATGACTCTGTTGGCAGAAAAATATAAAAACTATGGCCGTCAAAATCCGGTGATGCAAAAAACCTTTTTGTAAAAAAGCACTTCTTAATGTGATAGTACCTAAATCAAAAACAACTATATAAACCTGGTATCGCTGTAATCGTACTGACCAAAGCAATAAAGCTGCCTAATCGCTTATACTGCAAGGTGAATGGCTTAAAAACTAGATAAATAAAGCCAATTCTTCAACTGATGTTGATTTGTTTATTCTGCCTCCCAAAGAACGCAGTACGGGGCAGCTCATATTTATCCTGTGCTTTACGCTGCACACTTACACCGGGGAATACATGTAAATCTTTGAAAAAAATGTGATTCAGACAAAAATTGCCAATGGATAATTCACTGTACTGAGGTAGAGGGAATCACATTGAACTCCTGTCTGGCCTGTGATCTGGCGGTGTCCATTTTTTTTATGCGTCTTTGTAGGCGTGCACAAAAGGGAGGTCATCAACACTTTTGTTCACCTTTGAAAAGACGAATACTGCTGAACAGAGACCAAGCACAGTCCGGAGTTATTCTACTGCCAAATTAGTGAATGGATCCATGGGGGGTTTCATCCAAATTACATATTTCGGAGATATAGATGTGTCTTGCTAAATTCTACTAAAAAGGGGGCTGAAAGCCCATACTTACGAAGCGCTCACTGATATCCTAATCAGGCACGAATACTAATATTCTTTATAGCAAGATACTATTTATTTTATTAGCACATGAATATAATCAATGGTACACAGGCAGGACCTCGAGTAAAAATTGCTGGACTAGGTGGTCAATTGATCACCGGGGTTCAGACACAGGTAGCTTTGAAGATAGGTAATTTACCTATCAAGAAGTACACGGTGCTGGTAGTTCCTATACCAGAATATAATTTGGGAATTGATATCCTTAAATGGATGACTCTTAATCTAACCGAATGAAAATTCTCCTTTGGGGTTATGTCTTGTCATAAGGAAATGCAGATCTCACATTATATCAATGATATAATGATACAAGGACAAGATGAGCAAAGTGTGAAAGATCAATTGACAAAACTGGTTGCTCATATGTGAAGTAAAGGATGGGAAATCAGTGATGCCAAGGTTCAAGGACCGTCTCAGGTGGTAACATTTCTAGGGATTCAGTGGAACAAGGGGCACAGAGAGATCTTGCCCAATGCCAGACAGAAAATTATTAATTTTCCGGTCCCTAAGTCCAAACAGGAGACTCAGTCTTATATTGGATTGTTTAATTTTTGGAGACAACATATCCCTCATTTGGGACAAATGTTGGCTCATTTGTACAAAGTAACGAGGAAACAATATGAGTTCCACTGGGGAGAGGAACAGCAAAATGCGTTTGAGATGGTCAGGGAAGTGTGGCAAGACATTGAAGGGATTATTCAATCTACCAAGACCACTGTATTTCATGTTGATGCTCATGTCCCTACTAACTCACTTGAACGTTTGTTTAATTCAAAAGCAGATAAAGCAGCAACCATCAGACAAGTCAGTCCAACAGTTGACAAGACAAGGTACAGCTGTTTGGACACACCAGAAAGAGCGACATCTTATTCAGCAGGTTTAGACCTCAGTACATTGGAAACTGTCGTGGTACCCCCAGGTAAGGTAAAACCAATTTCAACAGGATTGGGTTGCCAGATACCAAAGGATCATTATGGTCAAATAGCCACTCGTTCTAGTTTAGTGTTAAAAGGAGCCATAGTGGTGGGAGGGGTAATAGAGGCAGATTATCAGGGAGAAATCAAGGTACTGATGCTAAATTTTGGAAATGAACCTTTGATCTTGATGAAACACCAGAAGGTGGCTCAGGTGTTGATAATTCCAATAAACTTCTCTGAAATAAGAGAAGGAACTGCCCCGGCAGAATTAACAATACGGGGTACTAAAGGTTTTGGATCCTCTAATATTAAAAATGTAGGAGCAAAAATATGGATTCAAAACCTCCAAGGACCGCCCTCAGAGACAGAGGTAATAGCGGTCGGAAAAGATCGTACTCTCCTGATAATGAGACCAGGAGTGGAGAAGTGGGAATATGTCCCCCAAGAAAAATGTTATTTACGAGAATAATAGTGTATCTTTTTGAAGAATGTGTGGTAAATAAGCGGAATCCATGGTATCGGTTATTGGGAAGAGCTCGATAGTGATGAGATGGAGAAATTCCTGTGTTTGATGTTTGCCTCTTTGGTCATTGGATGGACAAGTCTACATCAGGAGGAACCTATGGCGAATAAATTTCTGATGCATCATCACATTTTCAACACACAGATTGCTGGATCTGTACACATTCTTCGCTTACAGCCACCAATATCCCTTATCTGGATGTCCCGGTATCGATGGAGGAAATCTTAAAGTGGAAAAGTTGTTTTGATCATCTTGCTGATAAAGACACTTGAAATGTTCGTCTATAGAATACTACAGTACCCATTTCCGTAGTGGGATGGATCAATCTTCCATGGTGGCAAGGCAATTTGAATGCAACAGTCACCAATTTGCAATATCTGGCTTTTAAGGGAGGAATTTGGGTACCAAGAAATAAGACTGGACTGACCAACCTGGGATTCATCCCTATGGGGAATATAAAAATAAGTTTTGGGACAGCTATAAATACTGTAGATGCTTTAAAACCCAGTTTAGTGGAAAGGACAATTCATGATATGTTATGGCCTTATGCCAATATGTTCATAAATGCGTCTAGTGAAACTTGTAGTAACATATCGGGAAATGTAATGTGTAATGATTCCTTTGAATATCGAGCAAATGCCAAAACACATGATGTTCAAGGGAGCTTTTCAGATAATATTGCTTTTAGTTTTAATATACTGTACAAAGTAGTGAAAGTGATTATATTTGTGATTCAACGTTTATCTAAACAAACCAAGAAAACAAAATTTGTGGCAAACGATATTTCTTTGTCATGGTATGGTGTTTTCCGAGTGATCTTCCTCTAGTGGAATACTAATGATGGAAAATAATCCCTGGGATCAAGGACTGATTGTGATACCAATGTGATATGACTGAAGACTGAATGTGATTTAGATAGGGATCATAATCAAAAGATAGGAGTGATCCCAGATATTATTTGACCTATCAATAATTCAGTATCAAAGAGATGTCCTCTGGATAACCAATTTCACTATGATGACCAAAGAATACATGTCAAACAGATTTTAAGATAATGAGGAAGTAACATTTACAGTTCCACTTACCGGAAACTTGTGGTTGGCTTAAAGATAGGTTTAAGGAAGCTTGCATATGAAATTTACGGCTCATTGCAATATTTCACTAACACTATGGTCAACTGTGGTCGGTCAGTTGTCAACTGGCAGGATGTACAAGTAAATGTGCAGGAAGCTGCTGGTGCCCACAGCAGTTTGTGGTCAAGTTACATGAACATGACTCAGCTGTCACATGTTGGTGACCATTTAAACACAACCTACAAATTTTCCTATAAAAATACACCGGACTCGCTTAATGTTAGGGAAACCTTCCAGGACATTGAAGTGTACGCACTGTTCCTGTGATGCAAGATGCCATGTTGTTTCCTACTCATTATTCGAGTCCCTCCGATGAGAAGGATTGCTACAACATAACGGTAATGTTGATGCATATTTCTGTTATTGTATAAGATTCTATGACTATAGTTCTAATGCCTGTGTACCATTGATTATATTCATGTGCTATTAAAATAAATAGTATCTTGCTATAAAGAATATTAGTATTCGTGCCTGATTAGGATATCAGTGAGCGCTTCGTAAGTATGGGCTTTCAGCCCCCTTTTTAGTAGAATTTAGCAAGACAAGATGGAGCTGTGATGTAAATGCTCAGCATAGAACACAGAATAAATGTGGACTGATCCAAAATGTTCTGTACTCAAATTGCCACCAAATAGCATTCAACTCAACCCACGAAAACAGAAGTCCCCACTCAGGTCAGTCAACTGTTAATGGAAATATAGGGGGCTTCCACGTTACTAGTAGTACAAAGGCTCTGGAAAAACGCAATGGATACCTCCCTCAAAAAAGAAATTAAGGAAATTCAGCAAAATCTGCGCTTCGAAATCCAAATGCCCCCCTTCTCAACCCCACAATGTTCTTAAACCACAGTTAGCGTCCACATGTTTGGCATTATTGTAGTGAGGAAAGCCTGCTTAATTTATGGGATGCAGATTTCCAGAATCACGAGCTGGGCACAATGTACGGGCACTACAATGTACTGGGTACGACAAGGGCTTATTTGCAATTTTTAATTCTGCAACATTCACTACGTTTGAGAACATGGGTGTTTTCCTGAGACAAGATCGTCACTAAACCTGTAGATGAACTCCCAGAGGGGTATAATTTCCAAAATGTGTTCACTTCTGTTGGTGTTGATTTCTCTTGTTCTGGAACTTAGAGGCTTTACAAATGGAGTCCGCAAACTGTCCTAGGCCTGCAAAACACATCCGTGCCTCCGGTACATGTTTGGTACGTTTTTGCACGTACCGGAGACACGGAGACCAATGTTACTCTATGGTAGATGGCACACACACGTAAAATCACACGGAACGTGTGTCCGTGTCGTAAGTACGTGTGTGCGGTTTTCTACACAAATGACATGTCCGTTTTTGGCCGGCAGCACGCAGGTACGGGCGCGCTTTAGTCTATGGGTCCGTGCCTGCATGGACCGAACACGGAGTATGTCCGTTTTTAATCAAAAAATCTGAAACACTTGTTACCAATCTATTAGGTCAATTGTAGGCCATTAATTCTGGCGCCAAACATACATTTCCTGTCTCATTTGCACGCCAGACAGCAGCTGGGCACCTGTCCTCTCACTGCAGGGGAACTTTGAGCTCAGAGAACACCACAGGTACTGATCATGGCACCCAGAATCGATACAAAGAGGCTGATTGGGGAAGTAGAGAGGCATCCTGAGCTGTGGGACACACGTGATGATGGCTACCATGACAGGTTGATGGTGGAACGAGCATGGATGTCTGTGGCTGAACTAGTCTACCCCAGGAATGGATGGTCTCAATGCACTCCTGGAAGGAAAAATAGATATGGTGAGTACAGATATTTTCATTACTTCTGTCTTTACCTACATGTGCACATTTTGTAGGCAGAATCTAGCCATATTTGTATACTTTGTTTGGCATGTATTAATGGGCCTGACTCATTTTGAGCTACACTGGAGACTCACAATCAGGATTCAGTTGTTTCTTGGGCTTTTAAACAAATCCTTGTTCTTTTGTAGTAACGTCATCATGTGTATATGAGCTGCAAAGCACTTCATGCATCTACAAAAGGCATTTCAGGCTGCTAAAGCATCATTCAAACATGTGCGGTTTTTTTTTGTTTTTTTTTAAGGCTTTTTAAAATGTGCTGTTAAATGTCTATCCATGAATCTTTTTTTTGTTTTTTTTCATGCATTACCCTTGTTGCCACCATTTCTGTAATGGTAACTGTAAATTGTAGTTTGTAATGTACTAGATTTGCGTAACTTATGGCACTTCATGGGTTTGTAGACATTTAGGGTCTCATGGCTTACTGATGGCATTTTATTTTTTTTTTTTTTACCAAGTTTAAAGTGATAAATGATTATACATTGTTTTAATCTGTGTAAAGGTGAAGTGGTTTACATCTTCGGGTTAATTGTGTTATTATGTCACTATATGATTTTCATGGATTGCAGCTTTAATCCACATGAATGTGTTAACCTAATTATTGAATTGTTTGGTAGACAAGATCAATGTGCCTTTTTTAATGGAAAATAATGTGTTCATGATGTTGATATATTCTTTTCTTTTTGGAAACAGTGGATCTTGTGAAACGCCGTTGGCGGTCTGCACGTGACCAGTTCAGAAGAGAATATAACCCAGTGCTAACCACAGCTGCAGCATCCAAAAAAAAAAATATGTCCATTATGAAAGACTCAGCTTCCTCATGCCCATTATGGAAGTACAAAAGTAGGTTTGAACCATCATATCACATGGCAGTCTTTATTACAATGCACACAGTAATTATTTTTTTTTCTTTACACAAAAGTACAGAGGATAATCTAGAAGACAGTGAGGAGGCACAGTCAGCAGTCTTAACAGCTACCTCTGCTTCCGAGATGGAGCCAACCTACCAACCACCCCCAATTCCCAACGCCAGCCAGCCAGACGCTGAAGAAATGTCATCTGATTTGAGTTTGGGAACAAGTCAATCCACTACTGTAATTCCAGGCCAGTCTACAGGTCAACAAAGTGGTCCATCACCAGTTCTTGCAGAGAGTAGTCCACAGCAACAAACAGGCCCACAGCCAAGATTAACAACTAATACCATGCGCACAATAGCCCAATCTATCCTTGGTCGCAGACATAGGCGTTTTGAAGATTTACGTTCCCTGCCTGAGATCATTGATACCAGAATAATACACATGATGAACTCACTGATACCAGAGAGTGATGGAGAGAGATTTTACTGCTCCCTTTCTCCCTCTCTTGCATTGGTCCAAGCTGATAGGCAGGACAGGTTAAGGGCGTCCTTAATAACACTGATATCTGCTACCCAGCGTGAGCCCGAACCCATATATTGTTTTGAAGTGATTGAGCAATGGAGAGCCAATCCACGTGGCCCACACACAAACACAATCCTACAAACTGTGGAAACCCAAACAGATGAAAATTACTCAAATTCACAACTAAATACTGTAGTGCAGCAAACACATATACAGTGGCCTTCTTCTTCTATGGGAAGTGATGTACAAATTAGGCCAACAATTGTCCCACATCAAACTGGTACATTAATGATACAAAGGCCATCTCAACAGCCATCATTTAACCCACAAGGCCCACAACAGACACCAATACAATCATCTTTTAGCTATCCAAGTAATGTTAGTAATGTTCATAGACTGCCTCAAATGATTCAACAACCAACATCCTACCATGTGCCTAATAATATACAACAACAGTACTTTCAACATCAGTCTTACCCAACTAACTACACATACACACATACTCAGCCTCTTCAAACACATCAATATGTACCACCTACACTTGGTCTTCCATCTGCTCAAACAACTGCATCAATATTTGTTCCAAGTACAACAACTATTACTAGTGGAAACACTGATCAGTCACTTACTACAACATCTAGTGTTGGGCAGCAAATATATTCAGTAGGTGTCAATGCAATGGAGACTACACAGGAAAGCATCACTAGCCTAGAGAATTTAGTTGACTCATAATGTGATTAACCTCATAACGACGGCCGTACGACTTAGGCTATGTGCGCACGTCGCGTAAAAACATGCAGTTACGCTGCGCTTTGTAGCGCAGCGTAACTGCATGCGTCCTGCGTCCCCTGCACAGTCTATGGAGACTGTGCAGGGGCCGTGCGCACGTGGCGTTTAAGAGCGCAGCGCTTCGGCTACTGCCGAAGCGCTGCGCAAAAAGAAGTGACATGTCACTTCTTTCCTGCGCTTTGCCGGCAGCTCCTGCTCTGTCTATGGCAGGAGCTGCAGGCAGAGCGCATGGAATCGGCGCTCACTACGGACATTTCTGCAGCGATCTAAAGCGCACATGTGCTCTTCAGATCGCTGCAGAAATTTCTGCAGGGCTTGTACGCAACGTGCCAAAGAGGTGCCAAAACAGGGTACTTATTCTGTTCCGCCACTTTAAAGCGTCGGGGCGAAAAAAGCCTGTAGCGCCCCCCCGCGACCGAAAATCTCGGAGGTTTCAGCTACCGGGGGTAGCTGAGACCCCCCCAGATTATGAATCGGGGTGGTTTTTTTGGACCCCGATAATGTGATCGCCAGTATACACCGTATACTGACGATCACATAAAAAAAAAAGAAATGGCCGGTAAAACTGATTTCTTTTTCATCTGACGTGATCAAACATGTCGGATGAGAAAGAAATCTAAACCCCTAGTGCCCCCAAAGCCCCCTGTACCGGAGAGTCCCCCCCCACCCCTACCCCCCCTCTGGAACAGTCAAAATGGCGCCGAAGCGCACAGAAAACTGCTGCCGCTGCCGGTTCTGCATTCATTTCCCTCTGATCTGAAATGATCAAACATTTCAGATCGGAGGGAAATGTCCTCCCCTTGACCCCCTCCTCCGGTACACCAGAGCCCTCTGGTCCCCCGGAGCCCCCTCCGGTTCTCCAGAGCCGCCCCCCTTCCCCACTCCGGAGCATGCAAGATGGCGGCGCGCAGCACACAGTAGCGCGCGGCCGCATTCATCCTGCTCTTTCTGCCGCATGTGACACGTCACATGCGACAGAAAAGTTGTCCCCAGGTCCCGCCAGGTCTCCCGCCGTCACCCCCCGTCAGCCCCCCGTCAGCCCCCTGTCTTCCCCGTTACCTGGCTGCTGCTCCGTCCCCGCTATCACTCCGCCTCCTTCTGGAAAGCTGGCGGTGCATGTGCAGACAGCGGCTGTCAGCTGGATCCTTGCAAGTAGGGACGCTGACCTCGCTGCTGCTGCACTGTGGACCGGGGGAGAGTGAGTGCAGTAATCTGCAGCTACACTCCTCACATGGAGAGCCTGCTGTTCTAGAATATGGGGGGTATGTTCTGTGAGCGTGCCCCTCATATTCTGGAATGAGGTTACTGCAGGTCACTCTGCCCTAGGTTGGACCGGGGCAGTGTGAGTGCAGTATTCTCAGATTACTGCACCCACACTGCTCATGGAGAGCTTGCTCTTCCAGAAAATGGGGGATACGTTCCCTGAACATGCCCCCCATATTCTAGAAGGTCCAGAGTCGTCGAGGGACCTCCAAAATGGATTACAGCAACTGGAATTTGTTTATTTTCAATAAATTGGTGGAAGAGGGAATGTTTTGGGGAGGTTTTTTTTCAAATAATTTTTTTTTTTGTCTTTATTTTTTTCTATTACTGACTGGGTTAGTAATGTCGGAATGTCGGAATATCTGTTTAGATGCCGTGACATCACTAACCCCAGGGCTTGATGCCAGGTGACATTACAGCTGGTATCAACCCCGTATATTACCCCATTTGCCACCGCACCAGGGCGCGGGATGAGCTGGGGCGAAGCGCCAGGATTGGCGCATCTAATGGATGCGCCACTTCTGGGGCGGCTGCGGCCTGCTATTTTTTGGCTGGGAAGAGTCCAATAACCATGGCTCTTCCCACCCTGAGAATACCAGACCCCAGCGGTCCGCTTCACCTTGGCTGGTGATCTAATTTGGGGGGGACCCCACGTTTGTTTGTTTTTTTTTAAAAAAAAAAACGCCTGGGAAGCCCTCCAAATTGATCACCAGCCAAGGTGAAGCTGTCAGCTGTGGTTTGCTGGCTATCAAAAATAGGGGGACCCCACGTCGTTTATTTTAATTATTAATTTTTGGGGGGCTAAATACAAGGCTAGGCACCCTTTAGTGCCACATGAAAGGTACTAAAGGGCGCCAGCTTAGAATATGCAGGGGGTGGGACGTTATATTTGTTTGACATCTATCCATTCATCCATTGTAGCATTTTAGGCTGTGTGCCCGCAATCAGGGTTTGCAGCGTTTTGGGCGCAGTGTTTTCCCTGCGTCCATAACACTGCGTTGTGCAGTAGAAGCACAGTGGAAGGATTTTTAGAAATCCCGTGCCCACTGTGCTTCTCTTCTCCGCAGCATACACTGACCTGTGGTGCAGGTTCCCGAGCCTCAGCATGTCAATTTATGCTGCGGAGACAAGAGTGTTCTCTGCAAGTAGCATAGAGCTCCACAGCAGCCTGAACCCAAATCGTGGGCATGGGCAGCTGCGTTCTCCTGTGGACAACACACATCTCTGCAGGAAGGCTGACACTGCGTACTAGACGCCGTGTCGCTGGATCATGGCCACATAGCCTAAAAGTGAGAAATTTGTTGCTACAGCAACATTTTTGTGAAGTACCTGTGGATTCAAAATGCTTACTATACTCCTGAATAAAATCCAGTTTCCAAAATGGGGTCACTTGTGGGGGGTTTCTGCTGTATAGGTACCCAAGGGGCCCTGCAAATGTGACATGGTGCCCGCAATTTATTTCAACTTTTCCAGAATTCAAATGGTGCTCCTTCCATTCCAAGCCCTCCCATTTATCCAAACAGAGGTTTTTGGCCACATGTGGGGTATCCCTGTGCTCATAAGACATTGGATAACAACCTGTTGGGTCCACGGTTTGTTGTTGCCTCTTGAAAAAGTAATAAATATGATGCTAAAGCAACATTTTTGTGAAAAAAATGAAAATTTTCAATATGGCAACCTAAGCTTATCAAATTCTGTGAAGTACTCTTGAATTCAAACTGCTCACTATACACCTAGATAAAAGCCTTGAGGTGTCTTGTTTCCAGAATGGGGTCACTTGTGGGGGACCTCCACTGTTTAGGCACCTTAGGGGCTTTCCAAATGCAACATAGCGTCCGCTAATGATTCCAGCCAATTGTGCAGTCAAATGGTGCTCCTTCCCTTCCGAGCCCTGCTGTGCACTCAAACAGTTGATTTTCATCACACATAAGGTATCAGCATACTCAGGAGAAATTGCACAATAAATCTTATGCTGAATTTTTTCCTTTTACACTTGTAAAAAAAAAAGCTACCTGGTTGAAGTAACAATTTTGTGGTAAAAATGTATTTTTTTATTTTCACAGCTCAACATTATAAACTTCTGTGAAGCACCTGAGGGTTCAGGGTACTCACCAAACATCTATATAAATTCCTTCAGGGGTCTATTTTCCAAAATGGGGCCACATGTTGGGGAGCTTCACTGTATAGGCACCTTAGGGGCTCTCCAAATGCAACATAGCGTCCGCTAATGATTCCAGCCAATTGTGCAGTCAAATGGCACTCCTTCCCTTCCGAGCCCTGTCATGCGCCCAAACAGTTGATTTCCACCACATATAAGGTATCGCCAAACTCAGGAGAAATTGCACAATAAATTTTATGCTGAATTTTTTCCTTTTACTCTTGTAAAAAAAAAAAAGCTACCTGGTTGAAATAACAATTTTGTGGTAAAAATGTATTTTTTTATTTTCACAGCTCAACATTATAAACTTCTGTGAAGCACCTGGGGGTTCAGGGTACTCACCAAACATCTAGATAAATTCCTTGTGCGGTCTATATTCCAAAATCTGGCAACATGTTGAATAGCTTCACTGTATAGGCACCTCAGGGGCTCTCCAAATGCAACATGGCGTCCGCTATTGATTCCAGACAATTGTGCAGTCAAATGGCACTCCTTCCCTTCCGAGCCCCGCCGTGTACCCAAACAGTTGATTTCCACCACATATAAGGTATCGCCAAACTCAGGAGAAATTGCACAATAAATTTCATGGTGATTTTTTTCCTGTTACCCTTGTGAAAAAAAAGCTTTCTGGTTGAAATAACAATTTTGTGGTAAAATTTTATTTTTTTATTTTCATGGCTCAACGTTATAAAACTCTGTGAAGCACCTGGGGGTTCAGGGTACTCACCAAACATCTAGATAAATTCCGTGAGGGGTCTAGTTTCCAAAATGGTGTCACTTGTGAGGGGTTTCTTGTGTTTAGGTACCTTAGCGGACCTGTAAATGCAACATGGTGCCCGCAATCTATTTCAGCCAAATTTGCTTTCCAAAATTCAAATATTGCTCCTTCTGTTCCAAGCCCTCCCATTTGTCCAAACAGAGGTTTCTGACCACATGTAAGGTATCGGCACGCTCATAAAAAAGTGGGGAAAAAGTTTTGGGGTCCATTTTGTTGTGTTATTTCTTCTAAAAGTGAATAAATTTGGTTTAGAGCAACATTTTTAGGTAAAATTTAATTTTTGCTTTTTTTCATTCCACATTGCTTTTGTTCATGTGAAGCACCTGAAGGGTTAATAAACTTCTTGAATGTGGTTTTGAGTACTTTGGGGGGTGCAGTTTTTAGAATGGCGTCACTTTTGGGTATTTTCTGTCACCTAGGCCTGTCGAAGTCACTTCAAATGTGATGTGGTCCCTAAAAAAATGGTTTTGTAAATTTTGATGTAAAAATGAGAAATTGCTGATAAACTTTGAACTCTTCTAACTTCCTAACAAAAAAAATGTTGTTTCCAAAATTGTGCTGATGTAAAGTAGACATGTGGGAAATGTTATTTATTAACTATTTTGTGTCACAGAAATCTCTGGTTTAACGGTATAAAAATTCAAAAGTTAAAAATTGCTAAATTTTCAATTTTTTTGCCAAAATTCAATTGTTTTCATAAATAAATGCAAAAAATATTGTCCTAAATTTGGTACTAACATGAAGTCCAATATGTGACGAAAAAACAATCTCAGAATCACCGTTCCAGAGTTATAACCTCATGAAGTGACACTGGTCAGAATTGCAAAATTTGTTCTGGTCATTAAGGTGAAAATTAGCACCGTCACTAAGGGGTTAAGAATGCATTGTTAAACATTTTGTTATGTTTTCAGGGTTATTGATGGTCTCAAAACATTTCAAAATGTTAAACATTAATTACTCTATATGCATGGGGAAAGTTTTGTCATTATGTTTCCAAAATTTAAACAGAAAGTTAATCTATCACTTCATAAACATTACCGACCTGTAAGAATGTTGCATTGCTCTGGACATGGTGTTTAATCAATCCATTAGACAAAACTGTGTTTATAGAAAAAAATGCACGCACATAAACTACTACACTAACATTCAAACACCTTTATTACTAAAAATCCACCCATTATGCAGTATCTGCATATGGTCTGGTCCCATACTTGTATTCCAATAGTGTCAAACAAATCATGTTTGCGTGACATTATTGCATAATACAGTATGGTGTTTTGTATGGAATTATGTCCCTGACAAAATTCTTTTAAAAAAATAATAGAATACAGTGTGTTTTGCAAAAGAAAAAAGACATACATAGGTACAATAAACAATCTGGACTACTATTTTTGAAATGATATTGCAATTTTTTTATTAGTCAGGTACATTCAGTAGTAATGTCACTGACAAAACAATATTTACTAAGTTCCCCCCCCCCCAAAAAAAGCAATAGCTTATTGGTAGCTCAAACACAACAAAACAACAAAGTACACCAAACAATATACCTACAGTTAGGTCCAGAAATATTTGGACAGTGACACAATTTTCGCGAGTTGGGCTCTGCATGCCACCACATTGGATTTGAAATGAAACCTCTACAACAGAATTCAAGTGCAGATTGTAACGTTTAATTTGAAGGTTTGAACAAAAATATCTGATAGAAATTGTAGGAATTGTACACATTTCTTTACAAACACTCCACATTTTAGGAGGTCAAAAGTAATTGGACAAATAAACCAAACCCAAATAAAATATTTTTATTTTCAATATTTTGTTGCGAATCCTTTGGAGGCATTCACTGCCTTAAGTCTGGAACCCATGGACATCACCAAACGCTGGGTTTCCTCCTTCTTAATGCTTTGCCAGGCCTTTACAGCCGCAGCCTTCAGGTCTTGCTTGTTTGTGGGTCTTTCCGTCTTAAGTCTGGATTTGAGCAAGTGAAATGCTTGCTCAATTGGGTTAAGATCTGGTGATTGACTTGGCCATTGTAGAATGTTCCACTTTTTTGCACTCATGAACCCCTGGGTAGCTTTGGCTGTATGCTTGGGGTCATTGTCCATCTGTACTATGAAGCGCCGTCCGATCAACTTTGCGGCATTTGGCTGAATCTGGGCAGAAAGTATATCCCGGTACACTTCAGAATTCATCCGGCTACTCTTGTCTGCTGTTATGTCATCAATAAACACAAGTGACCCAGTGCCATTGAAAGCCATGCATGCCCATGCCATCATGTTGCCTCCACCATGTTTTACAGAGGATGTGGTGTGCCTTGGATCATGTGCCGTTCCCTTTCTTCTCCAAACTTTTTTCTTCCCATCATTCTGGTACAGGTTGATCTTTGTCTCATCTGTCCATAGAATACTTTTCCAGAACTGAGCTGGCTTCATGAGGTGTTTTTCAGCAAATTTAACTCTGGCCTGTCTATTTTTGGAATTGATGAATGGTTTGCATCTAGATGTGAACCCTTTGTATTTACTTTCATGGAGTCTTCTCTTTACTGTTGACTTAGAGACAGATACACCTACTTCACTGAGAGTGTTCTGGACTTCAGTTGATGTTGTGAACGGGTTCTTCTTCACCAAAGAAAGTATGCGGCGATCATCCCCCACTGTTGTCATCCGTGGACGCCCAGGCCTTTTTGAGTTCCCAAGCTCACCAGTCAATTCCTTTTTTCTCAGAATGTACCCGACTGTTGATTTTGCTACTCCAAGCATGTCTGCTATCTCTCTGATGGATTTTTTATTTTTTTTCAGCCTCAGGATGTTCTGCTTCACCTCAATTGAGAGTTCCTTAGACCGCATGTTGTCTGGTAACAGCAACAGCTTCCAAATACAAAACCACACACCTGTAATCAACCCCAAACCTTTTAACTACTTCATTGATTACAGGTTAACGTGGGAGACGCCTTCAGAGTTAATTGCAGCCCTTAGAGTCCCTTGTCCAATTACTTTTGGTCCCTTGAAAAAGAGGAGGCTATGCATTACAGAGCTATGATTCCTAAACCCTTTCTCCGATTTGGATGTGAAAACTCTCATATTGCAGCTGGGAGTGTGCACTTTCAGCCCATATTATATATATAATTGTATTTCTGAATATGTTTTTGTAAACAGCTAAAATAACAAAACTTGTGTTACTGTCCAAATATTTCTGGACCTAACTGTAGGCCCTAGGAAAATCTGTGCTCCAAAAATCAAATAGCGCTCCTTCTCTCCCGAGCCCTGCGGTGCGGCCAAACAGTACTGTACAGTCATAGGTGGGCTATTGTCACATTCAGGAGAAATTGTGTAACACATTATGGGGCCTTTTTTTTTTACCAATTTCTTTTGTGGAAATTGGAAATCTGGGGTTAAAGCATTTTATTGGTAAAAATGTAATTATTTTTTTCTTCACTGCCCAATAGTATAATATTGTGTGACACACCTGTGGTGTCATTATGCTCACAGCACCCCTCGATGAATTCATTGAGGGGTGCAGTTTGTAAAATGGGGTCACTTATGGGGCAGTTTCTGCTGTTCTGGCACCTCAGGGGCTCTAGCAATGTGATATGGCATGCGCAAATTATTCCAACTAAATCTGAACTCAAATATGACGCTCTTTCCCTTCTTCACTTTGCACTGTGCCTCAAAAGTAGTTTTCAACCACATATGAGCTATTGGCGTACTCAGGAGAAATTGCACAACAAATTGTATAGTCCATTTTCTCCTGTTACCCCTGTGTAAAGGAAAAATTTGGCGTCAGCGCAACATTTTTCTGGTAAAAATGATTTTGTTTTTCATTTTAACGGCTCAATGTTGCAAAATTCTGTGAAGCACCTGGGGGTTTAAAGGGAACCTGTCAGGTCCCAAGTTCACCCAGAACCACAAGCAGCTCTAGGTGCATATATAGAATTTGTAATGTCTACCCAGGACCACAGTCTCAGAATGGCATGACACGGACAGACAAAAGGCTAGCTGCCCACTAAGCAGGATTCCGAGAACCCCGAATCCTTTAACCCCTGTACAAGGATCTGGAATTACTACAGGGTCCATTTGGTTGCTGCCTATCGAAGGCTGTAATCCCGAGAAGAGTAGTTGTAAGGCAAGGTCAAACTAGGAGGTACAAAAAGGGACAAAATCGGCAGGCAAGAACGTGGTCAGGAAGTCAGGCTTAGGTCAAACTGGAGATGGCAGTGAAGTACAAAAATGGCAGGCAGGAGGGTAGTCAGGAAGCTGGCAGAAGTCAAAACACAGGAGGCGCCAACCATACCATGAAGCCAGGAGTTTGTACATTCAGTGAGGGGGCTGTAAGTAACCTGGGTCCTGCGTGTTCAGCAGCCCAGCACCTGCATATGCCGGGGCCTATGATAGAGGGTGGAGGAGGGAGACATGTGGAGCAGCCAGAGTCTGTCTCCACTGAGCCCACACTAAGGCGGGCTTTGCACACTATGACATCGCAGGTGCGATGTCGGTGGGGTCAAATTGAAAATGACGTACTTCCGGCATCGCATGTGACATCGTAGTGTGTAAAGGCTCGATGAAACGATTAACGAGCGCAAAAGCGTCGTAATCGTATCATCGGTGCAGCGTCGGCGAAATCCATAATTATGCTGACGCATTGGTCCGATGTTGTTCCTCGCTCCCGTGGCAGCACACATCGCTGTGTGTGAAGTCGCAGGAGCGAGGAACATCTCCTACCGGCGTCACCGCGGCTTCCGTAGGATATGCGGAAGGAAGGAGGTGGGCGGGATGTTTACATCCCGCTCATCTCCGCCCCTCCGCTCCGATTGGCCGCCTGCCGTGTGACGTCGCAGTGACGCCGCACGACCCGCCCACTTAATAAGGAGGCGGGTTGCCGGCCAGAGCGACGGTCGCAGGACAGGTGAGTCCATGTGAAGCTGCCGTAGCGATAATGTTCGCTACGGCAGCTATCACAAGGATATCGCAGTTGCGACTGGGGCGGGGACTATCGCGCTTGGCATCGCAGCATCGGCTTGCGATGTCGTAGTGTGCAAAGTGCCCCTAAAAGAAATCTTGGCAGCAATTAACACTTGCAATACCACACTGGCCACCCTAAGTAATCAAATGGGAATGGTCACCTTGGATATAGCCTGTATCAAATGTGAGCTGCAGGGGGTGACTGCCAGAGTGGGGGAGCTGGAGGAACGTGTGAGTGTAACAGAAGATAAATTGCCACCAATGACACGGGAGCAGGGAAAAACCACGCAAAATATCACAGCACTGCTGAACAAGGTGGACGACTTAGAGAATCACTCTCGTAGAAGTAATCTGCGCCTGGTGAGGGTCCCGGAGAGGATGGAGGGTAATGACCCACTGGCTTTTTTTTTAAAAAAATGGCTAACAGACACCTTTGGCAAGGACGTATTCTTCACTATTGAGAGAGCGCACAGGGTCCCTACATGCGCCCCCGCCCCACCAGGAGCACCCCCACGTCCTATCTTGCTTAAACTGCTGCATTTTAAAGATAGGGATGCTATTTTGTGCAGATCCAGAGATGTTAAGGAACTTGCCATTGATGGGAGGAAAATCTCTATTTTCCCTGATTTCTCCATGGAAGTACAACGTAAAAGGGCGCAATTTATTGAGATTAAAAAACGTCTGCGCAACGTACAGGTGCCATATTCCATTATGTACCCTGCTAAACTGCGGATTGCTGTGAACGGAGAAACTCATTTTTTTGACACGGTGGGGGCGGCGCTGTCTTGTTTGGATATTAATGAGAGATCCATGCGGAGGAAGAATACTTGAAGATCCCCCATTTTGCCGCCAGGTGTTGTTTTTTTGTCTAAGACGCTATGCTGGTATACCTACTACTGTTCATTTCATTTTGGATCCAGGGCGGGAGATGACCGGTTCATTGTGGACACTCATTACAGTAGCGAGCTGTGGATCCCCCTCCCTGCATGGACTCTGGGCGAGTTTTTTAGCCCTAATTCTCTCTATTTGAGAGAAATGTGCAAGTTAAGGCTGCTTTACACCAGACAATCTATCGTGCGATAGATCGTCGGGGTCACGGTTTTAGTGACGCACATCCGGCATCGCTGGCGATGCCGGCCTGTGTGACACCTCCTAGCGACGCAGTATCGCTCACAAATCGTGAGTCGGGTACTGCTCGCTAGGTTCCATAATATCGTTTAATTTAGTTGATCATCGTTTCCGTGGTAGCACACGCCGCTCCGTGTGACACCACGGGAACGATGAGCAGCTCACCTGCCTCCCGCGGCCGCCGCCGGCTCTATGTGGAAGGAAGGAGGTGGGTGGGATGTTTACGTCCCGCTCATCTCCGCCCCTCCGCTTCTATTGGCCGGCGGCCGTGTGACGTCGCTGTGACGCCGAACGTCCCTCCCACTCCAGGAAGTGGACGTTCGCCGCCCACAGCGAGGTCGCACGAGAGGTAAGTATGTGTGACGGGGGTTACTAACTTTGTGCGACACGGGCAGCGATTTGCCCGTGACGCAAAAAGGACGGGGGCGGGTACGATCGATTGTGAAATCGCACAATCGGTCGTACCTTGTAAAGCAGCCTTTACACTTGTTTTTGAGGGCAGGGGTGCTGTACACTGGTGTGCAGTGCTCTATTTACCTCGTTTTTTTTGTTTATTGCTGTATTTTGCAATTTGTCTGTGGGGTGTGACGTGCCTTATGCCGGCATCACACGGTACGATATATCGGGCGATATGTCATCTGGGTCACGTCGTTAGTGACGCACTTCCGGCATCGTTAGACATATCGTACCATGTGACACCTCGGAACGACTGAGAACGAACAAAATACTCACCTTATCGTTGCTCGTTGACACGTCGTTCATTTTCAAAAAGTCGGTCTGCCTTCTGTGCTACGGTTATTCATCGTTCCCGTGGCAGCACATATCGCTCCGTGTGACACCACGGGAATGACGAACACAGCTTACCTGCGTCCCGCCGACAATGTGGAAGGAAGGAGGTGGGCGGGATGTTACGTCCCGCTGATCTCCGCCCCTGCTTCTATTGGCCGGCCGCTGTGTGAAGTCGCTGTGACGCCGATTGTCCAAAGAAGAGGATGTTCGCCGCCCACAGCGAGGTCGTTTGGATGGTAAGTACGTGTGACGGGGGTAAACGAGTTTGTGCGACACGGGCAACAAATTGCCCGTGTCGCACAAATGATGGGGGCGGGTGCGATCGCTCGTGCAACCGCACGATAGATCGTCCCGTGTGACGCCGGCATTAGTCGTGTCACTCAATCTAATGTTATCAGTAATTGGTGGAGATTGCCTCTCTCCCCCAGGAATGGAGTATCCTCCCAGTTCATATTTTAATCTACACTTATGGCGACATTATTAAATATTGTAGCGTGGAAGGTTAGAGGGCTCGGGGACGCGAATAAGAGATGCGCTATATTTACTCATTTGCAGAAATTTCTCCCGGCTATTTTATGTCTGAGACCCACATGGTGAGGGATAATGTTCATTGGCTGAGGAAGGGATTAATCACACATGAATATCATTCCACATACTCGACCCATGCACTGGGTGTGAGTGTGCAAGTGCACAAATCCATCCCGTTCTCATGTACCAAATCAGTGATTGACCATGGGGACAGATTTGTTTGTCTACTTTGCACGCTGGATGGTATACAATTTATTTTGGTTGTGGTATATATCCCTCTACGTATTCAGTCGAACCAGTAAAGACTCTTAGGGGTACTTTGCAGGTTGCGACATCGCTACTGCGATCTCGTCGGGGTCAAATCGAAAGTGACGCACATTCGGCGATGGTAACGACGTCGCAACGTGTAAAGCCTACAAGCACCGATAAACGATCGCAAAAGCATTGTAAATCGGTGATCTGTGTAGTGTCGGTCATTTACATATTTTCGCTGCAGCGACAGATACGATTTTGTTCCTCGTGCCTGCGGCAGCACACATCGCTGTGTGTGAACCTGCAGGAGCGAGGAATATCTCCTTACCTGCGTCCCGCCTGCAATGAGGAAGGAAGGAGGTGAGCGGGATGTTTACGTCCCGCTCATCTCCGCCCCTCCGCTTCTATTGGCTGCCTCCTGTGTGACGTCGCTGTGACGCCGCACGACCCGCCCCCTTAGGAAGGAGGCGGGTCGCCGGCCAGAGCGACTTCGCAGGGCAGGTAAGTGCATGTGAAGCTGCTGTAGCGATAATGTTTGCTACGGCAGCTATCACAAGAGATCGCATCTGCGACGGGGGCGGGGACTATCGCTCTCGGCATTGCTACAATCGGCTAGCGATGCCCCAGCATGCAAAGTACCCTTTATAATAGGGATATAAATATGTATTAAAATCTCCTATCTAGATAATCTACATTCAAGGAACATATTAGAAGACGCAGCCCCAACTTCATTTGCTAGAACACTGACAGAGCTGGGTATGGTGGACCTTTGGCGTGCCCAAAACCTCACAACCAAACAGTTTTCCTGCTACTCTAGCTCCCACCATGCTATGTCACGGATAGACCTGGCTATTGGGAAAACACTCATGACCTCATATGTACAAACGGTGGCTTATCTACCTAGAAGCGTATCTGATTACTAACCACTACATGTTACACTTTCATGGGGAAACCCCCTCACCCTGTCTAGACCTATCTGGAAACTTAATCCCTTCTGGATCCAGCTCATAGAGGGGTCTTTGAATGATACTATTCTAGAATATTTCCAATTTAGTGAGTACTCCGCACCATCACATGTAGTCTGGGATTCTATGAAAGTGTCATGAGTGACTCCTGGCTCAGCTGGAGCTGAGCCTTTTTTTAGTTTCACTTCTGATGCAAGTCACGTTAGGGGTTAATCCTTTCTGCCTCATTCTGGAGGTCAGGCTGCTTTATTAGGGCACTGTTTCTCTTGGACTTCGCCAGTGATACTTCTGGCTCTGCTGTGTTCTGCTCTTGAGGGACCTGTTTTCTGCCCTGCCCCCTCCTGACCTCCGTGTTCACCTGACCTGTTAACCTCCTCTGTTGTCTGTTTCCATCAGTGTCACTCCCGCTGTCTCCCTGTTTGTTCCTTATCTGTTTACCTTTATTCTGTCTTGTCTTCCCACTCCCCCTCGCTTCTAGGCTCTGATTTCCCGGCTACTGACTATTTGCTTCCCTCTGACTACGTTTAGACTTTGCCCTTGTGTACTTACAAGACCTCATGTTGTGACACGGCTTTCTGACGATTCTACTGCCATCTGGTGGGCTGGACTAGTATTACCTCTGCTAGGGAATTCCCTGCTCATACGTTTCCTCCACTTTTACGCCCCCTAGTGGTTTACCAGCTAACTACCTTCTCAGATAGTTTCAGGAATCCTCTCAGTCTCACATTACTGCGCTGTACTGCTATTGTACATCTTAGAGTACAGCGTGACAGAAAGCCTTTGTAAGGGGCATCTATATCAGAGAAATATGCTTGCGTAAAAACCAAAATAGACGCTACACTCAAAGTCTAATCCAGGAATTATCTGTTGCGGAGGCTGCGGTGGTGCTAAACCAAACAGAAGGAAATAAAAAAACTCTAGAGAAGGCACAAACCTCACTCAAGGAAAATCTCCTGTCGGCGGCAGCAAATAAACGTTACTTCCTCAAACAGAAATATTTCATAGAGGGAGAGGGAGTGGGGCACTTACTAGCCACGGTCACCAGGGCACAGGAAGGCTCTTCATATATCAATAGGCTAAAAACGGACTTGGGTGATATCGTAACAGAAAGTGAAGATATAGTGAGTGAGATAAGGAGGTATTATATGCGTCTATACATCTCAGACTGTGACCTTACAGAGACCGAGATTGAGCAATATTTGGATGATCTCTCTCTATCACACTGGCTGACGAAGATAGGGATTTGTTGAACTGGGACATCCTATTGGAGGAAGCGCTTGGCCAGAAACAAAATGAAAAAGCTCCAGGAAAGGATGGCCTGACTGGTGAGTTTTACAAAACCTATGCACCCTTACTGTTACCTAAATTACTTTAAGTATTTGAGGAGGCTGAAAGGGAGAGGGTCCTCCCACCCTCTATGAAGGAAGCTTTAATAGTTTTAATATTAAAACCCGGGAAAGATCCAGAGACTCCGGAGTCATATCGCCCAATCTCCCTACTACCAACAGATGTTAAATTACTGGCCAAAGTACTCATCCCGAGTTATCTCATCTATTATACAGAATGATCACACAGGATTTATTCCATGCAGGGCCTCATCTATGAACCTTACAAAGCTATACTTGGGGATTTAACATAGTTCCGAGAAGCCAGGGGAAAGACCAATTTTGTTGTTTAGACGCCGCTAAGGCGTTCGATAGTCTGGCATGGGGATTTTTGTGGGCGGTCCTTCGGAAAATAGATTTTGGACATAGATTTGTAAATTGGGTGAAGTTGCTATATGACTCACCGGTGGCGAAGGTTAGGGCTAATGGCAGGGTATCTGGATCTTTTCCTCTCGAAAGAGGTACTAGACAGGGGTGCCCGCTCTCACCCTTGCTATTTGCTACTGCAGTGGAGCCATTGGCAGTTGCAATACGGAAGTCCAGAGAGATAACGGGATTCAGGTGCGGAGCCGTGGAGCAGAAGATATCATTATATGCAGATGACCATCTCTTATATTTGGACAGGGTACATTTCTCGATTTTTGCCGGCAATGGATATCATTCGAGAATTTGGGCGGAGGTCTGGCCTCCGGATTAACTGGTCCAAATCAGCTTTAATGCCGATAGAGCCTCTTCTGGTGGATTTCTTGGACTTGCAGATACCGGTCCCCATAGTCCGAGAGTTCAAATACCTGGGAGTAATTGTCAGCCCAATTCCGAAGGATTTTCAGGCTCTAAATCTGGAACCCCTGTTGCTGCGGTTCAGAGCAAAGGTACATACTTGATGTTGCCTGCCGCTATCGAATGTTGGTAGATCTAACTTAATCAAAATGGTAATGATGCCACAATTATTATACCTTATACATAATTCTCCAGTGTGGATACGTAAGGAACTTTTTGCTAAAATTAATACATTATTTCGGAAACTTATATGGAAGAAAAAACAAGCTAGGATTCGTCTGGAAGTGCTGCAGCGGGGAAAGGAGGGAGGACTGGCGGTGCCAAACCCATATATATATTATATAGCCTCCCAGATGCAACATCTTAGGGGTTTGGGCAGAGAGGGGGCATATGATACTAGTGGTGATATTGTGAGAGAGTGATCTGTCTGGAAATACCCGGGTTGCAGGTTGGACGTAGGATGAAGGCAGATAAATGGGGCACGATATCCCACACTGGCTATGATTTTTAGGGTATGGGACAGAGGCAAGTCTCTTTTGAAAATAAATGGGCCTACGGAGTTCTGGCCACTGTGGCGGAACCCGGAACTGCAAGAAATGAAAAAATTAGTGGGATTCAGAGGATGGGAAGATAAAGGGATTCATTTGGTGTCATAGGTATTACAAAATAATATCCTTTAGAGTTTTGAACAATTGAGAACAGATTTTCACCTCCCGCATGTCTTCTTTTATCAATACTTGCAGTTGAGACATGCATTGGAAAGACAGGGGAGGACAAATCCGGTGACGGTAACACATAATCATGTTTTACATATGCTACTTACATCTGAGTCCTCTAAAGGTCTTATCTCTGAATTATATAAAAAAAATACTCCCTGCCCATCTGGAGACGTACCTACTGACTGTTAAAAACAAATGGGAACGAGACGTTGGCCCCTTGACGGACCACCAGTGGTCCGACATCCTGGAACAGGTCCCTAAACTGGCGGTCTCTGAGTGCCAAAGGCTTTCTCAAATATATCTCATCCACAGGGTATATAAAACACCCAGCCTACTATTCAGGATGGGACTTAGACCAAACGCACAATGTGTCAGGTGTGGACAAGACGACACCCATTTGATGCATGTTATGTGGGAATTTAGACACATTGGTGATTTCTGGAAACAAACCCTGGGACTCATAGATTGAATATATCACATTACAATACAACCGTCGCCTCATCTATGCTTGTTGAGTCTATGGGAGGGAGGAATAGATCCGGACTCCCCAACAGCCCTGGGAATAGCACGTATCCTGTATCAAGCAAGAAAGATACTAGCATACCATTGGTTGGATCCTTTACCACCAAAATTACCAGAGCTTAAAAATAAACTAAATAACATCATTAGACTGGAAAGGGGAGTTTATTTAAAAAGGAAAGCACTGAGAAAGTTTTACAAAATTTGGCAGCCATGAATGGAGACTCCGGGCCTCCCCTCTGTTGCACTAGTACAAGACGCAATGTTAGACCAGTTATTGTTGTGCTTGCAGTGAAAATGGAACGCTTGGGGAGAAAAAGTAAAAACTTGGTATCCTCATGTGGCGAAGTGGACTTTGAGCAACGCTGCGGGAGGGAGCTAGAAGGGCCTGATCTACTGACTAAATGGGGAGGGAGAGGCAGACAGGTACGGAAATATGATGTGGAGCGACATGGCTGTTGGGAATGGCTTTCCTACTAGACTGAGGCACTGTTGCGTAATTCCAATTTTTTGTTTACTTATGGAGTCATGTTGTTTGTTGGCTCAATTTATAAACTATAACTGTGTTTTAAGATTTTTTACAGAGGAAGAATCTGATTTTCTAGACAACATATGTTATTTCAATGAACTCCTTTATTAGTTATACAATATGCAATACATTTTCGCTGTATTAATTTCTGGATGTTTAATAAAAAAGATCTGATTTTAAAAGTCAAAACACAGGGATCTAAATACAGAGCAGGGTGTGAACTAGAGAAGCAGGAATACCTAGACTATACAGTAGAACCTCGGTTTATTAGTAACTTGGTTTGTGAGTATTTTGCTATACGAGCAAAGCTTGCTGTAAATTTGTAACTCAGTTTATGAGCTAGCTTTACTGTATGAGCAAATACTCACTGCACACACTTCCGGTTCCGTACTTTCACCGTGCTCTGACCCACTCTTGCAGTCCGCACAAACACACAAAAACACACACGAACACACACATATTATGCTCACCTTACCTTCCATTCCCTCGTCGTCCTCCTGGTTCTTGTAGTTCGTCGGTACAGAATGTGTATTGGATAACGATGGAGGAACTTCCGCTTTCAGCCGCTTCTCAAAGGACGCGCACTGACCAATCAGAGGCGAGCAGCTCCTGCCTTTGACGTCAGCGCGCTGGCAGCGGAAGCTCCGGCATCGGTCGTGATGGTTACCCGATACACATCCTGTACCGGCGAACTACAAGAACCAGGAGGCCGGCGAGGGAACGAAAGGTAAGGTGATCATTTTGTGTGTTTGTGTGTGTTTGTGTGTGTGTAATGGCACAATAGGGAACCAGGATGGGATACTGAACAAGTTGTGGAACGAATTGTCTGAGCTTGCATTATTTCCTGTGGGCAATTTTGCATGGCTAGGCGAGTAACTTGGCTTACAAGCACACTCCCAGAATGGATTGTTGTCGTAAACAAAGGTCCCACTGTATCTGTCAGTGAGCAACAGGCCACTGAAGGGTGTGGTACGTTCCCTAGGCTGGACCTGGAAGCTGATAACTTCACCTGGAAGGCACACATCACCACAGTCAGCCAGTGGTACTGCAGGTCCCAAGATTGGTGGCTGGATGGAGACTGTGCTCACCAAAGCTACTGGTACTGACTCTGCCTCTATCACCACTCACCATGGCAATGTGGCGGCGCCTGGTGGCCGGAGCAGAAATCACAGCCGCACACTCTTATGGAGAAGTGACAAAATTCCTTCCTAACTGTCCCACCAATTATTAGCATACATAAACAGATCTTTAGAAAAAGTACTTCTAAAGATCGTTTATAATATGCTAATGAGGGCTGCGACACAGCATGCGCTAACGATTACAGCTAATTTTGCATTAAAAGTCAAATGACGCACCTTCCCTTCCAAGCCCTGTCGTGGATCGAACCAGTAGATTTCCATCACATGTAGGGTACTAGTGTACCCAGGAGAATTTTTACAACAAATTGTATGGTGCATTTTCTCTTATTACCCTTGTGAAAATAAAAAAATTGGAACTGAAGTAAACTTTTTCAGGTTAAAAGTAAATTTTCATTTATTCATTCCATGTTTCTTTAGTTCCTGTGAAGTGTCTAAACGGTTAATAAACTTCTTGGGGTGGTTTTGAGCAGTTTGAGGGGTACAGTTTTTAGAATTGTGTCACTTACAGGTAGTGCTGAAAAACTTTGAACCCTTCTAACCAGGGCCGTATTTGCCACTAGGCACCCGTGGTCCCGTGCCTAGGGCGGCACGTTGCGGGGGGCGGCACTTTCTGGCAGCAAAAAAAAAAAAAAAAAATTTTTTTTTTTTTCACATCCCCGCCCCCCGTCCCTCCCTCCGTTACACTCGGCTGTGTTCCGGGGGGGGAGGGGAGGCGCACTTCTGCTGTCTATCTCAATACATGGCGGGCGCCAGGCATAGTGAGCTGACTAACCCCGGAAGTTCCATGGCCTGCACTTCCGGGGTCAGAGGCGCGCGGGCGCGACATTTAGCTGACTGCCCCGTGCTGCAGCGTCCAATGCTGCAGATGACACACGCCGTGGAGGAGGACGCGTCTGAAGCTGGAGCCAGCCAGAAGAGGAGCCAGCCAGAGCAGGGCGGCGGGCACCGGAGCAGGTAAGGCAGAGGCAGAGCCTAGAATGTATGGGCTCCTTACAGGTTAGTTGATGATCGTTGCAAATTGCGATGCCTCTTTTTGTCCACTGTAATCATGCAAGGGGAGGCTGGGGGGAGAGAGGCTGAGGCTGGGAAGAGAGAGAGGCTGGGGGGAGGCTGGGAAGAGAGAGAGGCTGGGGTGAGGCTGGGAAGAGAGAGAGGCTGGGGGGAGGCTGGGAAGAGAGAGAGAGAGGCTGAGGCTGGGAAGAGAGAGAGGCTGGGAAGAGAGAGGCTGGGAAGAGAGAGAGAGGCTGAGGCTGGGAAGAGAGAGAGACTGAGACTGGGGGGAGGCTGGGAAGAGAGAGAGGCTGAGGCTGGGGGAGGCTGGGAAGAGAGAGAGGCTGGGAAGAGAAAGGCTTAGGCTGGGGGGAGGCTGGGAAGAGAGAGAGGCTGAGGCTGGGAAGAGAGGCTGAGGCTGGGGGGAGAGAGGCTGAGGCTGGGGGGGAGGCTGGGGGGAGAGAGAGGATGAGGCTGGGGGGAGAGAGAGGCTGAGGCTGGGAGGAGAGAGAGGCTGAGGCTGGGGGGGAGGCTGGGAGAAGAGAGGCTGATTCTGGGGGAGTCTGGGAGGGGGAGGCTGATGCTGAGGGAGGCTGATGCTGAGGGAGGCTGGGAGGGGGAGGGTGAGGCTTGGAGGAGGGAAGCTGATGCTGAGGGAGACTTGGAGGAGGGAGGGAGGAGGGAGGCTGATGCTGGGGGAGGCTGGGAGGAGGGAGGCTGATGCTGGGGGAGGCTGGGAGGAGGGAGGCTGATGCTGGGGGAGGTTGGGAGGAGGGAGGCTGAGGCTGGGAGGAGGGAGGCTGAGGCTGGGGGAGGTTGGGAGGAGGGAGGCTGAGGCTAGGGGAGGCTGGGAGGAGGGAGGCTGAAGCTGGGGAAGGCTGGGAGGAGGGAGGCTGAGGCTGGGGGAGGCTGGGAGGAGGGAGGCTGGGAGGAGGGAGGCTGGGAGGGGGAAGGTGAGGCTTGGAGGAGGGAGGCTGATGCTGGGGGAGGCTGGGAGGAGGGAGGCTGATGCTGGGAGGAGGGAGGCTGATGCTGGGAGGAGGGAGGCTGATGCTGGGAGCAGGGAGGCTGATGCTGGGGGAGGCTGGGAGGAGAGAGGCTGATTCTGGGGGAGTCTGGGAGGGGGAGGCTGATGCTGAGGGAGGCTGATGCTGAGGGAGGCTTGGAGGGGGAGGGGGAGGCTTGGAGGAGGGAAGCTGATGCTGAGGGAGACTTGGAGGAGGGAGGGAGGAGGGAGGCTGATGCTGGGGGAGGCTGGGAGGAGGGAGGCTGATGCTGGGGGAGGCTGGGAGGAGGGAGGCTGATGCTGGGGGAGGCTGGGAGGAGGGAGGCTGATGCTGGGGGAGGTTGGGAGGAGGGAGGCTGAGGCTAGGGGAGGCTGGGAGGAGGGAGGCTGATGCTGGGGGAGGTTGGGAGGAGGGAGGCTGATGCTGGGGGAGGTTGGGAGGAGGGAGGCTGAGGCTGGGGGAGGTTGGGAGGAGGGAGGCTGGGAGGAGGGAGGCTGAGGCTGGGGGAGGCTGAGGCTGGGGGAGGCTGGGAGGCTGAGGCTGGGGGAGGCTGGGAGGAGGGAGGCTGGGAGGAGGGAGGCTGGGAGGGGGAAGGTGAGGCTTGGAGGAGGGAGGCTGATGCTGGGGGAGGCTGGGAGGAGGGAGGCTGATGCTGGGAGGAGGGAGGCTGATGCTGGGAGCAGGGAGGCTGATGCTGGGGAGGCTGGGAAGAGAGAGGCTGATTCTGGGGAGTCTGGGAGGGGGAGGCTGATGCTGAGGGAGGCTGATGCTGAGGGAGGCTGGGAGGGGAAGGGGGAGGCTTGGAGGAGGGAAGCTGATGCTGAGGGAGACTTGGAGGAGGGAGGGAGGAGGGAGGCTGAGGCTGGGGGAGGCTGGGAGGAGGGAGGCTGAGGCTGGGGGAGGCTGATGCTGGGGGAGGCTGGGAGGAGAGAGGCTGATGCTGGGGGAGGCTGGGAGGGGGAAGGTGAGGCTTGGAGGAGGGAGGCTGATGCTGGGGGAGGCTGGGAGGAGGAAGGCTGATGCTGGGGGAGGCTGGGAGGAGGGAGGCTGATGTTGGGGGAGGCTGGGAGGAGGGAGGCTGATGCTGGGGGAGGCTGGGAGGAGGGAGGCTGAGGCTGGGGGAGGCTGAGGCTGGGGGAGGCTGAGGCTGGGAGGAGGGAGGCTGGGAGGAGGGAGGCTGGGAGGAGGGAGGCTGGGAGGGGGAAGGTGAGGCTTGGAGGAGGGAGGCTGATGCTGGGGGAGGCTGGGAGGAGGGAGGCTGATGCTGGGAGGAGGGAGGCTGATGCTGGGAGCAGGGAGGCTGATGCTGGGGGAGGCTGGGAGGAGAGAGGCTGATTCTGGGGGAGTCTGGGAGGGGGAGGCTGATGCTGAGGGAGGCTGATGCTGATGGAGGCTGGGAGGGGGAGGGTGAGGCTTGGAGGAGGGAAGCTGATGCTGAGGGAGACTTGGAGGAGGGAGGGAGGAGGGAGGCTGATGCTGGGGGAGGCTGGGAGGAGGGAGGCTGATGCTGATGCTGGGGGAGGTTGGGAGGAGGGAGGCTGAGGCTAGGGGAGGCTGGGAGGAGGGAGGCTGATGCTGGGGAAGGTTGGGAGGAGGGAGGCTGAGGCTAGGGGAGGCTGGGAGGAGGGAGGCTGAAGCTGGGGAAGGCTGGGAGGAGGGAGGCTGGGGGAGGCTGGGAGGCTGAGGCTGGGGGAGGCTGGGAGGAGGGAGGCTGGGAGGGGGAAGGTGAGGCTTGGAGGAGGGAGGCTGATGCTGGGGGAGGCTGGGAGGAGGGAGGCTGATGCTGGGAGGAGGGAGGCTGATGCTGGGAGCAGGGAGGCTGATGCTGGGGGAGGCTGGGAGGAGAGAGGCTGATTCTGGGGGAGTCTGGTAGGGGGAGGCTGATGCTGAGGGAGGCTGATGCTGAGGGAGGCTGGGAGGGGGAGGGTGAGGCTTGGAGGAGGGAAGCTGATGCTGAGGAAGACTTGGAGGAGGGAGGGAGGCTGAGGCTGGGGGAGGCTGGGAGGAGGGAGGCTGAGGCTGGGGGAGGCTGATGCTGGGGGAGGCTGGGAGGAGAGAGGCTGATTCTGGGGGAGTCTGGGAGGGGGAGGCTGATGCTGAAGGAGGCTGATGCTGAGGGAGGCTGGGAGGGGGAGGGTGAGGCTTGGAGGAGGGAAGCTGATGCTGAGGGAGACTTGGAGGAGGGAGGCTGATGCTGGGGGAGGCTGGGAGGAGGGAGGCTGATGCTGGGGGAGGCTGGGAGGAGGGAGGCTGATGCTGAAGGAGGTTGGGAGGAGGGAGGCTGAGGCTAGGGGAGGCTGGGAGGAGGGAGGCTGATGCTGGGGGAGGCTGGGAGGAGGGAGGCTGATGCTGGGGGAGGCTGGGAGGAGGGAGGCTGATGCTTGGGGAGGTTGGGAGGAGGGAGGCTGAGGCTAGGGGAGGCTGGGAGGAGGGAGGCTGAAGCTGGGGAAGGCTGGGAGGAGGGAGGCTGAGGCTGGGGGAGGCTGAGGCTGGGGGAGGCTGGGAGGAGGGAGGCTGAGGCTGGGGGAGGCTGGGAGGAGGGAGGCTGAGGCTGGGAGGAGGGAGGCTGAGGCTGGGAGGGGGAAGGTGAGGCTGGGAGGAGGGAGGCTGATGCTTGGGGAGGCTGATGCTGGAGGAGGCTGATGCTGGGGGAGGCTGGGAGGAGAGAGGCTGATGCTGGAGGAGGCTGATGCTGGGAGGAGAGAGGCTGATGCTGGAGGAGGCTGATGCTGGGGGAGGCTGGGAGGAGAGAGGCTGATGCTGGAGGATGCTCATGCTGGGGGAGGCTGGGAGGAGAGAGGCTGATGCTGGAGGAGGCTCATGCTGGGGGAGACTGGGAGGAGAGAGGCTGATGCTGGAGGAGGCTCATGCTGGGGGAGGCTGGGAGGAGAGAGGCTGATGCTGGGGGAAGCTGGGGGAGAGAGGCTGAAGCTGGGGGAGGCTGGGGGGAGAGAGGCTGATGCTGGGGGAGGCTGGGGAGAGAGAGGCTGATGCTGGGGGAGAGGCTGCTGGTGAAGGCGGGAGAGAGCGGCTGCTGCTGGGGGAATGGGAGAGAGGGGCCAATGCTAGAGACAGAGGACAAGGGTTGAGGGATAGAGCAATGACAATATCGATGGGGGGGAGTGTAAGGGCTCAGAATAAGAGGGGGCCAGCATTGGGAGCTCATTATGGAGAAGGGGCAGCATGTCTGGGCTCAGTATGGAGTGGAACAATGTAGGGGAGTCAATATCAAGAGTGGGGTAGTGTGTGTGGGGGGGGGGTCTCAGCATAAGCGTTAGTGTGGTGGTCTTAGGATGAATGGGGCAGCATGGAGGTGACATTATGGAAAAGAGGAAGGCAGCATTAGGAGCTCATGGAGAGGGGCAGCATGCACGGGACACTGAGGAGGGGGCAGCATGCATGGGACATTGTGAGGAGGGGACAGCATGCATGGGACACTGTCAGGAGGGGGCAGCATGCATGGGACACTGTCAGGAGGGGGCAGCATGCATGGGACACTGTGAGGAGGGGGCAGCATGCATGGGACACTGTGAGGAGGGGGCAGCATGCATGGGACACTGTGAGGAGGGGGCAGCATGCATGGGACACTGTGAGGAGGGGGCAGCATGCATGAGACACTGTGAGGAGGGGGCAGCATGATGTGAGGACAATGTGCAGATCATATTTCATAATTGAGGAAGGTGTGGTGGATATCATTTATAAGGGAGGGCAGTGTGTAGTTTATTAGGGGCAGTGTGACAGTCACAGTATATAAGTGGGGACGGTGGGAATATTTTATACTCATGCTATGTTTTGATGTGCCTGTGGTGATTCCCATTGGGGGGGGGTTAGTGCCCTTCGTTTCTCATTGATACTTTTTCAAGTGTTTTACAGAGTAGATCTGCCTTAAACAGATGTCGTGTGCGAAAACTCAGTTTTACGTTGTCAATAAGGGGCGCGACCACTTAAAGTGCCTAGGGCAGCACGAAGGCAAAATACAGCCCTGCTTCTAACTTCCTAACAAAAGAAAATTATGTTTAAAAAAATTGGGCTGATGTAAAGTAGACATGTGAGGAATATTATTTATTACTATTTTTTGTGACATAACTCTTGGTTTTAAAAGCATAAGAATAAAAAGTTTTAAAATTGTGACACATTTTCAAAAACTTTGCTAAATTTTTCGATATTTTCATAAATAAACGGAAAAAGTATAATCCTATATTTACCACTATCTAAAACAATCTCAGAATCACTGGGATCCGTTGGAGTGTTCAAGAGTTATAATTTGTCAAATTGACACTGGTCAAAACTGAAAAAAGATGAAACATGAAGATGAAAACCAGGCTTAGGGGTAAAGAGTATAACAGATAGGACCAGAAAAGGGACAGACTTTTTTTTATATGGTCTTATCTAGCCCGTGTTGCATTTTCCTCTTTAAAACATAAATTTGTTGCTGCACCAGTCCTTTTAAAGTTTGATTTTACCCTTCTGTTGTGGAAGTTGATGCATTGGAGGTGGGGGTAGGGGCTGCTCTGTTGCAGGGATCATATCCAAGTTGTTTTTTTTTTGTTTTGTTTTGTTTTTTAAAGTAATTACACTATTAGCAATAGAGAACTCCATGCAATAAAGTTGGCTTTTGAGTAATGGCGTCATTTTTTGGAGGGGGCAGTACACATGGTTATGGTCATTACTGATCATAAAATCTATTTTATTTGGAATCTGCTAAACAACTTAACCCTAGACAGGCAGGGTGGTATCAGTTTTTCATCAGATTCAACTTCTTTGTAACTTTTCGTCCGGGGATAAAAACATTAAGGCAGATGTATTGTCTCTTTGTTTTCCGTTGGGAGGCAATGGTGGGGCGCCTATTCCCATTTTGCAGAAAGGAGTCGTCATTTTCTACAATATGTTTGGACCTTTAGAAAAAGGCCAAGGATGCTCAGGGGGATGCCCCTGCTGGTTGTCCTCCAGTTAAACTGTTTGTTCCTTTGAACTTACGACTGTCACGGGGTGTGATGAGGTAACTTGGAATACGGGTGCCTACACTGGCCCTAAGGCTGGGGGGGCCCTAGCTGTCCGTTTCCAGAGGTACTTCTAATGGTGAAGATGTTTGGGCTACCATCCTAACCCTAGCCCCTGAATAGCCCTGGTCTATACCCCCACTCTCCCACCCCTGGGGAGGGCCAGAACAGGAGTGGTTTATCTCACACAAATAGACAGGGAAAAAACAAAACTCAAACTCATGGCACACACATAGATAAGACAATATGTGTTAAGGAGGAAATAAAGAATCAGGGAGGAAATAACAAACAATGAGGATATTTCTACAACACATCAAATACAGTAACGCACAAGAGATTACCAGAACTAGTTCATCAAAGCACAAGGACCAATATTCACAAATTAAGCTAAACACCATGTGAAAATGACTCCGGATATTAGGTGAACATTCAATTCTGGTGGGACATATAAGGAGTAAAACCATCACAGAGCTGCTCTCTTTGTTTTTGGTGGTCAAAGGTGCAGCAAGATGTTCAGGATTATGTCTCGTCTTGCAATGTTTATGCGAGTTCAAAAACCGCTCATACTTGTCCGTCCTGGATTCTGCAATCGTAAGTCATTAATTGTAGACTGTAGACTCATCTGTCAGTAGATTTTATCACTGATCTGCCCGTGTCCACTGGTAAATTGTAATACTGGTAGTTTATAGATTTAGTAAAATGGATTTTTTTTTTTTACTGCATTAACTGCACTTCAGAGTGCTAAAACTTTGGCACAAATCTTTATCAATGAAATTCTAAAACTCCATGAGCTTCCTTCTGATATTGTATCAGATCACGGGACTAGTGATGGGCGATCCCCCTGATGGTTGGGATCAGGGAGCCTTGCCTGATCGTTTTGTAAAGATCGGGATCGAGATAACACGATCTTGCGTCCGATCATCGATCTTGGACTTTACAGGTATGTGATGGGATGGGGGGGGGCTGAAAAATAAAGAATATAGTTAATAATAAACATGGTCATTATACTTACAGGTCCCGCAACGCGTACTGCAGACTGTCGTCCGACCGTTCTGCTTCCGGGTCCAATCATTGCTGTGTCGCCCGGTAACCACCGCTGACTAAAAGGACCTTCCGTGACGTGATAACCATGTGACCAGTCAGGTGTGAATTTTCTATTACCTCATTGGCTACAGACTGGTCACATGGCTATGACGTCTCACAGGTCCTATTAACTGAACTTGGATTGTCACTGTGTGAGTGTCACATCGCATCACGGTGCACAATCTCCCGACAGCAGCGGGTCAGCAGCATGTGTTCCCATGCAGCTGATGCGCTCCTGGCCGGAGAGTGTCAGGTGCGGGGTGATGCAATGCGAGACTGCACGAGTCATACCCTCACTGTCAGCCTGCTTGATGTAGCAGAGCTGACATGGCTCTCTGTCCTTCTCACTTTGTATCTGTGTCTGTACAGAGTAATGAAGCTGACAATGTTCTACCTGTGGCTTACGTTGGACTAAAGATTGTTTTTATAATAAAGATGGAGTCTCTAAATATTTTTTTTTTGTTCTACTTCTAATAACATTTTTTTTTTTTTTTACTCTTTATTAGGTGGCCATGTCTAATTTGGCATGACACCATGAATTTTGGGCTTAGTACCATCTGAGAATACAAAGCTGGTATTAACCCCTTTATTACCCAGCGTGCCAACCGCCATTTCCAGGGGCGGTTGCAGGCTGCCGACAATCCCAGCCCCTGGCTGCCTGGCTTTGCCTGACTGGCAATCAAAAAAAAGCGGGAGCCCACGCATTTTTTTTTAATTAATTTAAAAAAAAGTAATGGGCTTCCCTGTATTTTGATTGGCAGCCAAGTTAACGCCAGGCAGATGGGATTGGCAGCCTGTAGCCATCTGCTTTCTCTGCGCTGAGAATCAAAAATACTGCGGAGCGCTAAGTCATTTTTTTAAATTATTTGTTTATTTTTACAGTACTGTGATGTCATGTCACATTCCTTGACCTGCTTCTGGCCAGTCTTGATCTAATACCCCTGTCTTCCACCCCAAAGGAGAGCTGGGACAGGAGTGGTTGAACCCACAGATATAGACAAATGGGGAAACCAAAACTCTATTACACAACTACCACACATGAAGGTATCAGCCAAATACATTATAGGAAGGAAATAAAGAGCAGGGTGGAAATGAAGAGATGACGAGAGAATTTCCACAATATACCAAGGATCACTCAATATAATCACCAGCAAACTGGGACACAACAGCACACGGACCGGTTTAGCAAAATCTATAGTCAGTGTGGGAATACAAATTTCACCATCTTAAAAAGGTGAGCAGTAAGTGCAATAGGTCTCCCACAACATGTGATCCTAGCGGTAACCAGCAGGCTAGCAGAGATTAACTACTGCTAGCCATACCCCTAATGAGCACACAGCTGGTCGCCACTCAAGCCTGCCTGTGAAACTCAGAAGAACCACAGAAACTATAGTGTGGAGTTACATAGTCTATAGTGTGAACAACATCTGATGCCACCATGACACTCGGTGAGTTTTAAGCCAAACACCATGTGACATTGGCTGGTCTGCACCTACGAGTTGAGGATATGGTCTGCTTGCCTACCAGGAATATTAAAATAAAGGTCTCTTCTTGGAATCTGGGACCCTATCCATATAGGTTAGTCACCATTATCAATCCAGTAGCATTTTACCTCGCATGCCACCTATGCTTTAAATTTATAATGTGTTTCACTGATCATTCCTCAAAAAATATGTTGCTTTTTTGGAACCAGCTCCATTATGTAACACCAACACCGGTATCCCTACACTGTCCTGCTGATCTCCCCCAGGGAGGCTGGCAGCACACTCACTCCTCCGGCCACTCAGTAGTGGCTGCTCCATCCCTGATCCCTGCTGCCAGCTCCCAGGGCCTGCACATGGCACACAAGTCTCCTGAGAGCACAATTAGGGCGCACATGTGCGCAACTATTCTTGAAGGGCCAGCCCGGATGTGCCTCTTGCTCAGCTGAATCAAGTCTTATCCGGGGGAGTGTTGTACTGTAAATATAATAATTGTCAAGGCTCATCTTGATAGGTTGTGTAAGTCACAATCACTGTATGTAACTATATTTCTTACAAATACACTGTATTGCAACAATATTCCTTCCAAAGACAATACTAAGGACCAGGGGGCACCCACTGCGAGTGGAAGTAAGGCGATTCCGGCAGCTAAATAGGAGAGGGTTCTTTACAGTTAGAGTAGTCAGATTGTGGAAAGCCCTACCATAAGAGTAGTAATGGCAAACACTATAACAACTTTTAAAAAAGGGCTGCATGATTTCCTCAGTACACACAACATTGTCGGTTATAAATGATTTAGTGACAAAAAAGGTAATTGCAAAAAACATTGACATTTTATTAGAAAAAGTGACAAACCATGTTTTCTTAAAAGACATTAAAAACAAAGACCATACGAAGATCGATCAATTCGTTCCATATAAATCCCATATATTGAAGACATCATATAGTAATGTCACAAAGCTAAGTAAAGCATAACAAGATGCTATTACTGCATTACATTGCATATCGCCCTTCATTAGTGTGCATAATCAAAGTCCATGGGAAGGTGAGTATCATATCTAGCCAATAATGGAGTTATTCCCAGAGCGGATTTACCGCTAAAGATGGTGATAGCGGTCAGTCTCAAAACAGGTGTCCTCAAACAAGCCCAACGTACATTTCAATAACTATTTTCTTAATTTTTCTTCAGGGGAGAGGTACTGTAGTGTTTTCCCATTGGACGCCAGGTTGAAATACCTGCCTTTGCTGTCAAATACCCGGAAATCGTATATCAGCGCATGCGCAGATTCTCCTACCAAGTCTCGCGGGTCACACCGCCGTCACGTCATCCCGCGCATGCGCAGGAGCAAAGACGCGTCTCTATGGCTCCCGTGCAGGCGCACGGCATATAGACGGCGACAGTAACAGCAGCGAGACGCATGGAGAGCACTGGGGGTAAGTATAGCGGTTCAGTTAACAAAGGGACAGCAAGTCAAAATCCACATAGACAAATTGAAAGTCCAAATGTAAAATCAAGAAGAAAGTTCATAAAATTCCAGTGAAGAGTAAAAAGCTTCCATTTATTCTTTTCATACAAGCCCCTGTAATCTGGGAATATCAATTTTTAGCCTAAGTGGAATAAAAAAAACAGCCCAGCGTTATTAATAGACCAATAGATAAAGAAAGAGTGAATTAAATTAAAAGGATTAAAATACGTAAGAATAAAGAAACAAAAAAACAACAAAAAATGGTAAACAAAGAGAGAAGCAGCACCAACTCAGATCAACATGTGAATACCTAAATTCATATACACAAATATCAAAGCACAAGGAGAAGTTTCAAAAACACATAAACCAAAAATTAAAGGAATGATGCATAACTAATTGACTCATTCAGTCCCTTAGGGACCAATGTGTCTAATATTGAGATCCATTTGGCCTCACACTGTGCCAGGCGTTTTCTGAGGTCACCACCCCTGATTTCCCCCATCTATGATGGGGCAAAGAAACACACAGTAGGCTTCCGTGTAGTCCTGTGGTTGGGTTTTCTTGTGAACTCACCATGATTCTGACAAAAGCCCTCGAGAAAGGGCTTATTGCTAAGAAAATGTTTGAAGGATTATGTAAAAAGTACCCTAGGACACCGACATTTTACATCTTACTGAAGATCCATAAAGATGCCGTCAATCCGCTCAGACGTCCTATCATGTCCGGCATAGACGGTTTGTCTGAACCCATATGTCAGTTCATCGACTATCATCTTAAACCTTTGGTTGAAACACTACCCTCTTATGTTCATGACACGCTGGACGTTCTGAGGCGCTTTGATGGCATGTTTATGGAGGACGATATGGTTATCGTCACAGCCAATATTGAAAGCTTATATACCTGTATAGCCCATGTGGATGGACTCGGAGCGGTGCACTTTTTTCTTGAAATGTCTGGTCGAGGTGGCGTATTGGGTGATCTGATCATTGAGCTGCTCCGTTTCGCCCTAACACACAATTATTTTGTTTTCAAAGACATCTTCTATCTGCAGAAGCATTGCACTTCAATGGGCGCAGCCTGTGCGCTTTCGTACGCCCGCCTCTTCCTGGGTTACTGGGAGAGGTTTGGTTTTTGGTGACGGTGGTGTGGGGGCCTGTGCCCATGAGCAGTGTTGGTTGCGTTATAGTGACGATATTCTTTTTGTGTGGCAGCTCGATCAGTTCATGAGGCAATTGAATTTGAATGATTTCAATATTACATTGACCTATAAGAGCAGCAATCACAAGATCGATTTCTTGGATATACAGATCACCATTGATGACGAGATCCAAACGGACGTGTACCGGAAGGACACATCCGTTAATGCATTGCTACACACCTCATCCGCCCATAATCCATCTATAATTTTTTATAATATTAATTCCATCTTTCTTCTCCCATTGGTCTATTAATAACGCTGGGCTGTTTCTTTATTCCACTTAGGCTAAAAATTTATATTTCCAGATTACAGGGACGTGTATGAAAAGAATTTATGGAAGCTTTTTACTCTTCACTGAAATTTTACAAACTTTCTGCTTGTTTTACATTTGGACTTTCAATATGTCTATGTGGATTTTGACTTGCTGTCCCTGTGTTAATTGAACCGCTATACTTACCCCAGTGATCTCCATACGCAGATTCCGACGCTCGTCTCGCTGCTGTCACTGCTGCCGTCTATACGCCGTGCGCCTGCGCGGGAGCAAGGACGCGTCTCCATGTGCGGGATGACATGACAGCGGGGTGATCCGCGAGACTTGGTAGGAGAATCTGTGCATTCGCTGATAGACGATTTCCGGGTATTTGACAGCAAAGGCGGGTATATAAACGTGGTGTCCGATGAGAAAACACTATAGCACCTCTTCCCTGAAGAAGAAATAAGAAAATCGTTATCAAAACGTACGTTGGACTGGTTTGAGGACACCTGTTTTGAGACCAACTGCTATCACCATCTTTAGCGGTAAATCCGCTCTGGGAACAACTCCATTACTGGCTAGGTATGATACTCACCTTCCCATGGACTTTAATTATGCACACTAATAAAGGGCGATATGCAATGTAATGCAGTAATAGCATGCTGTTATGCTTTACTTACCTTTGTGACATTACTATATGATGATTTCAATATATGGGATTTATATGGAGCGCTTTGATCGATCTCGGTATGGTCTTTGTTTTTAATGTCTTTTAACAAAAAATGGTTTGTCATTTCTTCTAATAAAATGTCAATGTCTTTTGCACTTTAAAAGCTCTTCCTCTCTTTCTCTCCATATCATGCTTATGAGCCTGTGCTGCGTGTGGGTTTTTGGTACTAATCAGACCCTACGTATATTTTGTATGGCATTACGAAGTTCATTTCTAAAATATATAATTGGTGGAGCAAGGTTGAACTAGATGGACCTATGTCTTTTATCAACCTATGTATGAGCATAAGCCATGACTGCTGCAGACCCATGTGAAGATGCAGATAGACGGTGAGAAGAGTCACATTCCAGTATGTGATTTTTCCTGAAGAAGGAGAAAGTCTCTCCGAAACACGTAGAAAATAAAATCACTGAATATAAATCTGACAGTTTCTTCAATACGGCAGTGCAGCGTCTTGACCCTTCTCATCATCTATCTGCATCTCTTCTAGATATATCAGCCCCAAGATGCAGTCCTACAGGCTGTGTCTGCGTTTTATTGGTTCATTCGCGGTGCTCCAGCAGATAAATGCCGGGTCCTATAAACTGAAGCTCCCAACCTTCTTGAGTATCCCCAACTCGTTCCATGTGTCTCTCCTCAAGTCTGTTGTCCACAGCCACAATTTAAAGAACCTTGGTAAGTGCAGAATATATTTGAGGTAAAAGACATCCTTGCCATGAAGTGAGTGAGGGGTAGGATTTTTTTCTTGGTGAATTGGAAAGGTGTTGGTCCTTAGGAAAGGTCATGGGAGCCCAAGGAGAATTTAATGCCCCTATTCTCCTCAAGAGATTCCTGGAAAAAGTGGTTTATAAGGGGGAATGCCACCACTGGCATCTCCGTACTATCCTGCCCCCCTTCCCTGGCAAGGAAGCAGGCACACTCACCCTTCTGGCAGCTCCGCGGTGGCTGCTGCATTCCCGGTCCCTGCTTCCAGCTCTCATAGCCTGCACACATAGCAAATGTCTCCTGAGGGCATACTTAGGTACTGTAGAGGAAGCTCTGCTGCACTGGTATATAGGTGCTCAGAGGTAAATAATAGACAATAGTAGAGGATAACCTCGGCACACTAAACCTCCCACACTGAGTCAGAAAGTCACAATGAATAGTAATGAAAAAACACTCTTTATTGGTTCGTTTTTTGAAGAAAAATTTTTTTAAAGGCATATATGCTTCTGTCCAAAATAAGTAGCTAATTTGACGTTTCGGCCTGAGCCTTCGTCAGATTGGACTTATCGGGACCACATATAGTCGTGACAGGTACGTCAAACAAGAGGACCGGACAATGTAAGGCACTTTATACTGTTGTGTGTATCACTGTTGCTTAGAAACCGTTATATGGTAACATGTACCAAAAGGCACCTGTCAGGTGCTATAGCTACTCAGCCTAGGAGTGCTGGGGAAGACACAGTAGTAGCGTCTAATACGGATCAAGCTGTATGTCAGCCTTGCTGGTATAGCACTGTCACAGGAGCTGTGTAGGATTGCTGGGATGTTTTCCACCGATTATGCCTTATGGAAAGCTTGCTATGAGATATAGGTACCTCTAAGTGGGAGGCCAAGTGTTAATGCTGCCGGTAGCACCGGAAGGGTATCTGGCCAAGTTCCTCGCCGCTGGTGGACGTGCGTTCTGTACTAGAGCGCTTCTTTGCAGCCTGCACACATAGCAAATGTCTCCTGAGAGCATACTTAGGGCATGCACACACCTATCCTTAAAGGGCCAGCATGTCCTAACCCGGAAGTGCCTCTCAGCCTATGGCTGAGAGGCACTAAGTATTTAAGGCACCCTTCCCTATGGGATGTGCTTGGGCAATGTGTACTAATCTTAGAGACCATTGACTAGTTGTTCATGTCTCTTACCTATGTGCAGCTGCTGTGTTACTTACCCCTGTCTGTGTAGTAGTACCGGCTGTTGCTGCATCGTTCCATTGTCATGGCCGGGGATAGAACCTATACCAGCATAAAGGCCGTAAAGGAAAACACACAGGAAAGAGCAAGGGATGCCTTATAGCTAGGGAATTGGGGAAGTGGGGACCCCTGATTATGACTTGCAGCTCACCCTCACAGTCTTAAGAGACCCTGTACAGGTTCCGCACCTGTCGCCAAGCTGGAATACCTGTGGCCCTAAGGAAGGATGGAGGGTATGAGCTCTACATCAACACCACTATCACTAAAGGAGGACACAAGGGAAAAACAATACAGGGAAAACACAACAGCTGTCACCAGAGCCCTGGTAGATAGCAAAGACAAACACTTATCTGAGCTGCAGCAACTACAGGAGTCTGGAGCAACAGAACAACACATCTTCTCCACAGCTCAGTCAGGAGCAAACTATAAACCAGACCCAAATATCCCCAGAGTAAAGTTTATAAAGGGAGTCAGAGGCTGGCAACAGAGTGAAAAAACTGACAGATTCCCAGGGTCCTAGATGTCTGTAGCTGCAGAAACAGGTGCTGCCAATCTCTGGGATTTTCATACACTCGCTGCCACAGGATTGTCAGCCTGCTGTGACACATCCGTGACATCCATATTGGCTAATCCTGCTGTATCAGCCGCTCCCGCTGCATCTTTTCATATCAGCTGAGTGTGCTGTATCAGTCGTCCCTTCTGCATTCTGCACTTGCCTTATCAGAGACTGTCAGTGTCCATACCCCGGGGCCAACTGTTGTAGCACCTTGTCTCCATGAGTGGCACCTGGTTGCTACCAGGAGACAAATCCACCCTCACCTTCAGAGCCTCTGGTGAATAGCCGGTGTGCACCAAAGTCACGCCCCTCAGGAGTACTTTGTGCTGCGGCCCATTGGTTCACTCCCCACTCTCACCCATGAGCATTTCACGTTACCTCCTTTCCTGGTCGTTGTTGATAGTAATCTGGAGTTTCAGGTAGATAACATTATTTATTAATTTTCACTTTGTATATCAGTCACTTCAATACTTGGTACTTTGAAAGGCTTCCTGTCCAGAGGAGAGAATGTAGGTGCCAGTATCTGATTTTCATGCAATCAGACTTGTCCGTTTTTTTCATACCTCACATCCAAACAGGCCTGGTCCTCAGGGTCCAGGGTCCCCTCTTAGAAGGAGGGAGTAGTGTCACAAGGGTACCATGATGGAGAGTGGTCCCCTCTATCTCAGGTGTCAGGAGATTGCAGCGTAGGGCTACACACACACACACACACACACACTTGAACTGGTTAAAACTGCTAGTTGTGCAGATTCTCTTAGATCCAATACTGCAAGGGTAAAGCAGTTCTTCTGTCTCCTAATTCAGGATCAAAAGCCAGGTGTCAGCTGTTCTGAGTTTACCATTCACCTCCTCTATAAATACTCTCCTCTCAGTTCAGGGAGTTGCCAATGATAGCTGTGCTGTTCCCAGGCCTCAGGTGAGTTGTCACTTGTAAGCTGTGGACTAAGAAGTCATTTTGGGAGCCATAGCCTGAGATGGCTGTGTGGAAGTTGTGTGGTATTTTCCTGTCCTTTTACTCTATTGCACGTTGTGTCACTTATCCATTCCCTTTACTCCTTCCTGTAGTTAGGTGTGGCTTGTACAATTACTGTTTCTTTTACCTCTGTTTGTCTTATCCTCTCTGTGTCTTTATCTTAAAGCGTGACTAGTGTTCCCATTGTCCTGTGCACTAGATCGGGTTGTGCTCAGGGAAAGACATTGATAGGAACGTGATCACCGCACGGGGTAAAATAACCTGTCTAGGGATGTCAGGAACCTCAAGGTTGCTTAGTGTAGGTGTCAGGGGTTGTCCCTTCCTTTCCTAGTGGCACTGTATCCCTTCTCCCATCTCCCCTGGCACCGACAAACCCCCTTGATGGAGCACGACCACCAGGAGCTGCTCTGCAGTGGTACCTGGTGTGTCGCGGGCGGAGGAGGGGACGCCGCGCTCTCCCTACTGCTCGGGTCCGGCTGCCGCTGCGGCCTCTGCTGCTCGGTGGCTCGAACGATGGGCCGGATCCCGGGGACTCGAGCGGCGCTCCTCGCCCGTGAGTGAAAGGGGATTGGTTTTTGGGATAGTTTATTGTCCGTGACGCCACCCACGGTTGTGGTGATTTGTTAACACCACCGCTGCTCTGTATGGGGAGCCCGGGAGTGATGGTATGGAGCAGCCAGTTGTTGATGTGCCCCTCCGTGGGTAGGGGTTGTGGTGCTCCCGGGGCCCAGTGATGGGGTTGGTATGGTGGACAGGCGGGTCTGGGGCCTGTGGAGGTGCAGGGGCGCAGGGGCAGCGCTGTGCCGCACGGCACGGAGGTACTCACTCAGCCAGTAAACACGACACAGTTCTCGGTAAACAAACGGCTGGTTGGACGGGTCCCTCGGACGGTTACGGTGCTGCGGTTCCCTGCAGTTAGTGGTGACGGTCTCTTCCCTGCACCTATGTAAAGTCTCTTTGGTAGCGATGGGTCCCCACCGGTTACCCGCTCCCCGGCTTGGATATGTGCCGGAGGAGCCTCTCTACTGCCCGCAGGCGCTGGCCCTGGGAAACTGGTGCCTTGGCGGTGGCGGTGTCTCCCCTCAATGGTCGGACTGTTGCCTTCAATCGGGACTTGGTTGTTAGGAGACAGAGGTCCCCTTCACTGACGGATTTGGCAAATTATGGCGACTCCTAGCCTTGCCGGGATCCGAAAGGCCCCTGCCCTGGTGCTGACTGTTCTTCGTATACTGCTCCGGTACCGCCGGGTCACTACCCGTCCGCGGTCCTTCCAGCAACCTCCGAGCAGTCCCCCTGCAGACTATCACCGCCGTCTGCTGACCTTGCTGTCACAGTCCGGGGCACACACCCGGACCAACTTCAGGCTTGCTTAACTGTTCCTTTTCTGTCACCACTCTTACTGTCCTCCTTTACCACTTCACTTTCTTCTACTTTCACTTCCTTAACTCATCTTTCCACTTCTTCCTCCAAACTCTATCTGCCTGGTTCCTCCCGCCTCCAGGGCTGTGAACTCCTCGGTGGGCGAAGCCAACCGTCTGGCCCACCCCCTGGTGTGGACATCAGCCCCTGGAGGAAGGCAACAAGGATTTTGGGTTAGCTAGGTGTACCTGCAGGGAATGTGGGGTGCATGTGGTGTTGTGACCTGTGACCCCTGGCTTGCCCAGGGCGTCACAGGTGCCTATCGTCAGACAAGTCCAATCTCACCATCAGAGGCTCTAGAGAAGACTGGCTAGGCACTTAGTTACTCCCCTCTTAGGATATGCTTGGTTCTGGGAACAGCGGCTCTACGTCCCTCTCTTCTCTCCATCATAGTACCGTGACAGCTACAGTCATGAGTTGTTGGCATACGTACCTATCCACTGAATAGGTAATAATTTTTGAAGGCTCAAATTTCCCTTTAGATTCCATTGGTCTGGAATGTACAAATTAACTGAATGCAAAGTTGGGTAAATAAGTATATCAAAATAGAAAGAACACCTATGGATACATTCTATTGTGTCACCTTTAGTACCTCTGAAGAATAACACAGCACAGACGCTCAGTAGACTTTGGCCACTACTCAGTGACTGTACAAACATTATTATTATTATTATTATTATTATTTATTATTATAGCGCCATTTATTCCATGGCGCTTTACAAGTGAAAGAGGGTATACGTACAACAATCATTAACAGTACAAGACAGACTGGTATAGGAGGAGAGAGGACCCTGCCCGCGAGGGCTCACAGTCTACAGGGAATGGGTGATAAAGGCTTCTTCAAGATTCTTGTGTCATCATGTGTAAACATCCCGCCCACCTCCTTCCTTCCGCATAGCCGATGGGAGCCGCGGTGACGCAGGTAGGAGATGTTCCTCGCTCCTGCGACTTCACACACACAATGTGTGCTGCCGCTGGAACGAGAAACAACATCGGACTGTCGCGTCAGCGTAATTATGGAATTCGCTGACGCTACACCGATGATACGATTACGACGCTTTTGCGCTCGTTAATCGTATCATCTAGGATTTACACACTACGATGTCGAGAGCGACGCAGGAAGTGCGTCACTTTTGACATGACCCCACTGACATCGCGCCTGCGATGTCGTAGTGTGCAAAGTACCCCTTAGGCCTGGACTTTCATTGTGTCATCAAATTTATTATTATTATTATTTATTATTATCATAGCGCCATTTATTCCATGGCACTTTACATATGAAAAGGGGTGTACATAGTATGGACAAGTACAATAATCATAATCAAAACAAGGCACAGACAGGTACAGGAGAAGAAAGGACCCTACCCATGAGGGCTCACAGTCTATAACACATGAATGTGCTTTGATCTAAACCAGGAGTGGGGAACCTTTTTTCTGCCAAGGGCCATTTGGATATTTATAATCTCATTCTGGGGCTATACAAAATTATCAACTTGAAAGTTACATTGATATAATTGGTCAAACATTTAATTTTATTAATTGTGATGTTGGGTTCTATTGATAATACTACTCACAACTGCTTTTCCAGATTTTTATTGGTAGGAAACGCAGTTGACTCTTTGGGATAAAGTTTGAAAAAACTCACAGCATTAAGTTCTACCGAATACAGATGTATATTATATTCCATTTCTCCTCACAATAGGAAACTCATCACTACTCATATAACGTTTATAGCACTTAGTGAGAGGTCTGTAGTATACATCACATAGGAGACATAAAGAATGCTGTATATATATCACAAAGGAGACACTGGGGATGCCATATATAGTGTATTTTTGGGATTATAAAACGCACTTTTCTTCCCCAAAATTTGGGAGGAAAATGAGGGGTGCGTCTTAAAATCCGAATATACAGTGCCTTGCGAAAGTATTCAGCCCTTTTGAATTTTTCAACCTTTTCCCACATTTCAGGCTTCAAACATATAGATAAAAATGTTTTAATTTTATGGCAAAGAATCAACAACATGTGGGACACAATTGTGAAGTTGAATGAAATTTATTGATTATTTTAAACTTTAAAAAAAAATAATAAACTGAAAATTGGGGCGTGCAATATTATTCGGTCCCTTTAAGTTAATACTTTGTAGCGCCACCTTTTGCTGCGATTACAGCTGCAAGCCGCTTGGTGTATGTCTCTATCCGTTTTGCACATCGTGAGACTGAAATTCTTGCCCATTCTTCCTTTGCAAACAGCTCGAGCTGAGTGAGGTTGGATGGAGAACGTTTGTGAACAGCAGTTTTCAGCTCTTTCCACAGATTTTCGATTGGATTCCGGTCTGGACTTTGACTTGGCCAACACCTGGATACGCTTATTTGTGAACCATTCCATTGTAGATTTTGCTTTGTTTTGGATCATTGTCTTGTTGAAAGACAAATCTCCTTCCCAGTCTCAGGTCTTTTGCAGACTCCAACAGGTTTTCTTCAAGAATTTTCCTGTATTTGGCTCCATCCATCTTCCCATCAATTTTAACCATCTTCCCTGTCCCTGCTGAATAAAAGGAGGCCCAAACCATAACGCTGCCACCACCATGTTTGACAGTGAGGATGGTGTATTCAGGGCGATGAGCTGTGTTGCTTTTACGCCAAACATATTGTTTGGCATTGTGCCCAAAAAGTTCGATTTTGGTTTCATCTGACCAGACCACCTTCTTCCACATGTTTGGTGTGTCTCCCAGGTGGCTTGTGGCAAACTTTAAAGGACATTTTTTATGGATATCTTTGAGAAATTGGCTTTCTCCTTGCCACTCTTCCTTAAAGGCCAGATTTCTGCAGTGTACAACTGATTGTTGTCCTATGGACAGACTCTCCCACCTCAGCTGTAGATCTCTGCAGTTCATCCAGAGTGAACATGGGCCCTCTTGGTTGCATTTCTGATCAGTCTTCTCCTTGTTTGAGATGAAATGTTTGAGGGACGGCCGGGTCTTGGGAGATTTGCAGTGGTATAATACTTCTTCCATTTCAATATGATCGCTTGCACAGTGCTTCTTGGGATGTTTAAAGTTGTAGAAATCTTTTTGTAATCAAATCCGGCTTTAAATTTCTCCACAACAGTTTCACGGACCTGCCTGTTGTGTTCCTTGGTTTTCATGATGCTCTCTGTGCTTTAAACAGAACACTGACTATCACAAAGCAGGTGCATTTATACGGAGACTAGATTACACACAGGTGGCTTATCTTTATCATCATCAGTTGTTTAGGACAACATTGGATCATTCAGAGATCCTCAATGTTTAGCGCCCCTGAATACATCAGGGTGCTACAGGGAACTGGATCCTGCCCGCCCCCCAGGGTGCAGGGCCTACCCCCCATGGTTCCAGGTTCTCAAGAACGGTGTCACTAACATCTGCACTACAAATCCCAACCACATCTCACACCATGACCTGTACAGACACACTAGTGGGTTGGTCAAGGTGGAGCAGGGCCACCCACCTATGGGTCAGGCTGACGGTGGGAGGGGAGACAGAAAGTTGAGTGTTAGGCCTCAAAAAGTGGGGAGCTGAGGAGTTGTAGCTCCCAGGGAGGCGACAGGTTGGGTCACAGATGATGGTCCGGGACCACAAGACCACAAGAGTAAGGGAAAACCTATAATCAGGAGGATATTCATCCCAGGTGTACCTTAAACAAGGTCAAGTTCAGGAATATAACCAAACACTAAACACTCAAAATTATTCCATGAACAAAATATAAAAAATATATTTTATTGATTAAAACTATACACATATATTTAAAAAAGACAAACATAGACCACACAATAGAGGGGAAGGCATAAGTAAATGGCCAAGGGAACCAATATCTTAGTGCTGTTACACTATTAATTCATCAGTTTTTGTATAAACAGTATTTATATACACGGTAAAGTCAGAATAGACAATTGATGGAATATAACAGACCCTAAAATGGGTACACTTGTATACAATTCAAATGAGTTGAGATACAAAATCATAACTGGCAACATGTATACGTCAGCATTTAATATGTGCAGTATTATTCTCATAATGTATACAGAGATTCACTAAACCCATAATGATAGAAATAGAATTATTATATAAATCTCCGTATCTAAAGTCACATACAATACATAAGTGTCATGTGTCAATTATAAGGTAATAGCAGATAGCACCCATTGATGCAAACTGAAAAAAGTGGCAGATAGGGAACCACTCACTCAGATGAAGTATAGCATTGTTGTCCTCTATTTAAATCGCCAAAATAGGTAAAGAATCTCTATCAAGAATCAAAGATCTGCACTAAAATGGAAGTGCAGAGCCAAGACAACAGATATAATGTTATAAGAAATCACCTAACAGCATCAATTTCAACCAGTATAGTGGTATTAATACCAAAGCTCAACCAAGGCCAAAAAGAGTTAATAGCCCACCCTCACCAAACACTCCAACGACCGTTTCGCAACCGCTTCGTCAGGGAGTGAGGTGGGTAGGCTCGTGGATATCTTAAATACCTATATGGCAGCTGTATCTAATGAAAGTCCAGAAGACACCATGATTATCGGGCGGCGCGATTCGCGCATGCGCAGAGCCGCATCTCCGTGCCCGGACGTCCGCCTACGTCCACCAAGGGCGACGAAGTCACCGTTGATGACGCAAGCAAGACATCCACACACGGACCGCGGCCCGCGCATGCGCGTCACGCCGCACAGTGTCAACCGCCGCCATCTTAGTAAAGGTATACTAGGCATATCGCAACCAAATATATGTCAAGAGGAGGGGGAATGAAAGCACAATATCTGAGATGGTATTTATTAACAGTATATCTGTCACACACTCTCCCTGCTCCGATATTTGGTATTACGAGGTGACCATAAAAGTGCATAGATCATAATCGTGCATACATAGATATTACAATTGGATTCATGTGTAGATTCACATCATTAATAACATCAAGTATTAACATTCATCCCAAATACCAGGAATAAATGATAACCAAACATAACTCCATAACCATATGCATGATGACAGATGTGTGAACCCAAATCATTTTGAGCATAGCTTAGATCAAAACCTGTCCAAACACCTACATGATGTATGAGGTGACTATCAAAGGCATATAAATTGTAATCGTACATACACAGATGTTATAACCGGACTCATGTATAAATTCCTATCATTGTTGATATCAAATATCAGCATTCATACCAAAGATAAATAGTGTCTACACCTGAAACCATGACCATATGTATGATGGTAAATTTCTAAAGCCAAATTTATTAGGCATAAAGCCGTCAACTCACACATATGATATCAAAATCACTTTTTGGGGTCATCTCACAGGACCAATGTTATTCAAAACCCACAAGCCCTACCAACCTACAAGTAGAAAGCTCTATGGAGGTGGAATCAAGAAAGAAGAAGACTATATCAATAAAATACCACAATGAAAAAATGGTGAAGGCAACGAGACATAGAGAGACAAACCTTCTAACAAATATGTATATGGATGGACAAAACAGTCTCATAAAAAACTTGAGAAACCCCACTGGTCATTAAGACCCCTTGGTTTCATGCACTTCAAAAGTGTAATCTACCTACATTCTAACTGACTGAGTTTTTTGAAAAGATCTCCTCTCCTGTTCCCTGGATAGATCCGATCTATCCCACTGAACCTCAATAAATGTGACTGTCCTGGGTGGAAATCCCTAAAGTGTCGAGCAAGGGGTTTGAGTTTTGCAATCGTAAAAACCTGGTCTGCTGGAACCTTCTCTGCCGCCCTTATATCTCTAATGTGTTCCTGTATACGAACCCGAAGTTCTCTTGTAGTCATACCTACATATTGTAGGTTGCATGGACATGCCTAGTATACCTTTACTAAGATGGCGGCGGTTGACACTGTGCGGCGTGACGCGCATGCGCGGGCCGCGGTCCGTGTGTGGATGTCTTGCTTGCGTCATCAACGGCGACTTCGTCGCCCTTGGTGGACGTAGGCGGACGTCCGGGCACGGAGATGCGGCTCTGCGCATGCGCGAATCGCGCCGCCCGATAATCATGGTGTCTTCTGGACTTTCATTAGATACAGCTGCCATATAGGTATTTAAGATATCCACGAGCCTACCCACCTCACTCCCTGACGAAGCGGTTGCGAAACGGTCGTTGGAGTGTTTGTTGAGGGTGGGCTATTAACTCTTTTTGGCCTTGGTTGAGCTTTGGTATTAATACCACTATACTGGTTGAAATTGATGCTGTTAGGTGATTTCTTATAACATTATATCTGTTGTCTTGGCTCTGCACTTCCATTTTAGTGCAGATCTTTGATTCTTGATAGAGATTCTTTACCTATTTTGGCGATTTAAATAGAGGACAACAATGCTATACTTCATCTGAGTGAGTGGTTCCCTATCTGCCACTTTTTTCAGTTTGCATCAATGGGTGCTATCTGCTATTACCTTATAATTGACACATGACACTTATGTATTGTATGTGACTTTAGATACGGAGATTTATATAATAATTCTATTTCTATCATTATGGGTTTAGTGAATCTCTGTATACATTATGAGAATAATACTGCACATATTAAATGCTGACGTATACATGTTGCCAGTTATGATTTTGTATCTCAACTCATTTGAATTGTATACAAGTGTACCCATTTTAGGGTCTGTTATATTCCATCAATTGTCTATTCTGACTTTACCGTGTATATAAATACTGTTTATACAAAAACTGATGAATTAATAGTGTAACAGCACTAAGATATTGGTTCCCTTGGCCATTTACTTATGCCTTCCCCTCTATTGTGTGGTCTATGTTTGTCTTTTTTAAATATATGTGTATTATTATTATTATTATTTATTATTATAAAGTGTATAGTTTTAATCAATAAAATATATTTTTTATATTTTGTTCATGGAATAATTTTGAGTCACAAGAGTAAGGGACCTGTGGCAGTGACATTGGAGAGGGTGCGACGGACATAGTCTAGCAGGACTGTCGGCATCAGAACCCCAAAAGAATTGACCGGTACCGAGCACAGAGGGGTACAGGACCCTAGGTCAGGAGCAGGTTCATCCGTCCTGATAATTAACCTGTGGAGGATAGTCTCTTTATGAACTTTCCCCAACAGCTCAGAGATTGAAGGCATCAGAAGAACGTGGGGGATAAGGTTCTCCAAGGTATACAACCCATTAAAATCCCAAGTGCCAGTTATTAAGAGCACAGCTACACTACACATAGTTAGCGGGGCCCCGAAAGCTTCAAGCCGAGGCGCCACAATGGTCAATCAATTTGTGCATTGAGGCAGGGCTCCGGACGAACCAAGTGACACCGGTGGGAGCGGGACCTGGACGGGCTCCCCCCCGCAGAAACTGTGGTACTTAGAGACTTTGGTTTACCATCTGTGTGAGTGTCTGCTTATTCCACCTAATCCAGCACCAAGACTACCGCAGTGAGTAACTTGACCCCTGCACCCTGCTTTCCCAAGGCCAAGCCGCCTACTCCCCCCTCCCCCCCCCCCACTCTCCGGGGCCTTCCCTACCTGCAGAGGGTTTGACAGTTTGCTGCCCCACATCATCTGCCCCGGTACTCCTGGTTCACTGCTGCAAGGGTGGCACAAATGAACTTCTTGAGTGAGTTTGCTGCACTGAAAGTAAAGGGGACGAATAATATTTCACGCCCCAATTTTCAATTTATTCTTTTTTACAAAAGTTTAAACTAAGCAATACATTTCGTTCAATTCACAATTGTGTCCCACTTGTTGTTTTTTTTTTTTAATCCAATCAATTTTTATTGTAGGAAGTTACATTACAAAAAAAGGAGAAATTCAGGTATCATTGGCAATAATACACAAAGAAAACAACGCTGTAACATGTGGTAGTGTCACCTTTGATTATGATTCACATTTCCTGTCACACCACCACCAATCATGTCTGATGCAAGTTGCAACTTTTTTAGGTTAATCAATACCCAATACGTATAGAATCAACCTACCAATTTACTCTTTAATCCTCAAAATGAGGGATCCAAACAACCAGAACCAGAGAGTAAGAAAGGAAGATAAGAAAAGGGAGGGGAGAGAGAGGTGGGGGAGAGGGGGAGAACCATGGATGGTTGCAAGGAGGCAACCAGGGAGGGGGAGGGGGGAGGGAGGGAATTGGATGGCGTTTTGGGGTAGCCCGAACAGTAACAACAACAGAGATTTAAACACCTTGACTATTGACATGTGGTATGGGTGAACTCCCTGCGTAACACACACTTTGAGCCTATTTGACCCGTTTTTAATTATCAACAGTTTGCCCTGGAAACAGATGCCTGACAGGGGATGCATATACAGAGTTTAACCACGTGTCCCAAATCTGAAGTATTTTGTTTTTGGCGCGGATGGAGTGAGCCAGACAGAACTCGTATTGGCATTGGAGATTAATTCGGTTATATAGTTCAACTAATGTAGGCGTCTTTGGGGATTTCCAGTGCAAACTTATGCAATATCTGGCAGCTACTAGAATGTGAACTAATAAACCCCTGGATTCCCAAGAGAACTCCTCTATACCCACGTTTAGCACTGCCAGAGCCGGATTCGGATTAATACGATTGCCTGTCAGCTCACCCATCAGGCCAAACACCTCCAACCAGAACGAGAAAACCTTGGGACACGCCCACCAGCAGTGACCAAGAGTACCCCTTTGGAGGCAGCCCTTCCAACAATGTGGCGAATAATTTGGGAGGAACTGTGCTAAGTTGGCTGGGGACCGATACCATCGCAGGTGTACTTTTTTCAGTTGCTCCAGATGATTTATACACTTGGAATATTTTTGGATATTTGCTGATGCCGAGTGCCAGTTTGAAGGTGAGGTAGAGACACTCAACTCCACGTCCCATTTATTCATATAAGGAGATTTTTGCTCTTCGGGGGGGTTATTGAGCCATTTGTATGTCGAGGAGATACCTTTGGATTTAATTATCTTTTTAAATACCAAAGCTTTTGTTGTAGGTAACAGAGGCTTTGACTTTGGAGGAAATTTAGAGGCCAGAAAATGACTAATTTGGATGTGTTGATAGAAACAGCCCTTTAAAGAGGGGTGTTCCCGTACTATTTCATTAAAGGGGTTAACACCCAAATCAGAGTATAGATCCGCCAGCACTGTAATGCCCGATCCCTCCCACCTGGCCAGATTCAAAAAGGGGATTTGAGATTCCAACGACTTGAGGGAAATCTCTGAAAGAGGAATCTGAATCTTATGAATCAAGTCATTTCGCCAGACCTCCAGGGAGGCTGACATGGTGGGAACACACGGGGAGAACCGTGAACGGCTCAAATATTCTGCTTCCATCATTCTTCTGACCGAGCCCTGGCGGGACAGGAAATTTTCAATCTGAGCCCATCTATGTGAATTACCTGGACGCCACCATTCCTTTAGTGATTCAATTAGTAAGGCTTTATAATATGCCGTTATGTTTGGGGTGCCCAATCCCCCTAAGTCATATGGGGGGTATAACACTTTACCTGCGACCCTAGCCCTTTTATTACCCCAGACAAATTTGTTAGTCAACGATTGAAGTTTCATCAGGGTTTTGTGAGAAATTTTGATGGGAAGGCATCTGAGCACATACAATATTTTGGGTAAGAAAACCATTTTAAAGGACTGTATCCTGGCCATCCAGGACAATGATATTTTTTCATATCTTCCCAATTCCTTTTCTAAATTTTGGATCAGAGGTTCCAAATTTTCTTTAATTAACATCTGCGATGGTGTCAGCTTAATACCCAAATAAGGTATCCCCCTGTCGCACCATTTGAATTGAAAGGCCCCCTCCAGCGCACTCCTGGCCTCCGCCGGTACATTAAACGGCAGTATCAAAGACTTTGCCGCATTAAGCTTATAATACGACACTTTAGAAAAGTTTGATAATGTGTTCACCACTGCTGGAATCGACACTGCAAGGTTAGAACAGGAAATTATCACATCGTCTGCGTATAAACCAAGTTTATGTTCAAATTCCCCAACTCTTATACCAGAAATGGCTATGTTTTTTCGTATAGCTTCCGCCAGAGGTTCTACCACTAAAGCAAAAATAGCGGGAGACAATGGACACCCCTGGCGGGTGCCATTACTTATTTGAAATTTAGATGACAGAAACCCCGATGCCAACACTGACGCATTTGGGTAAGAGTAGAGGGCTAGAATGGATGACTTGATGTTCCCCAAGAACCCGAATTTTGTTAGAACGCTCTCCAGGTATCCCCAGTGCACCCTGTCAAAAGCTTTTTCAGCATCAAGAGACAGGAATGCACTGGGTTCACCCGATATCTCCACCAGTCCAATCAAGTCAAGCATCCGTCTGGTGCCATCCTTAGATTGCCTCCCTGTCACAAACCCAACTTGATCTGGAGCCACTAAGGTCGGGATCACTTTGTGAAGTCTATCTGCCACTAGTTTGGCATAAATTTTAACATCACAATTTAGGAGTGAGATGGGCCTAAAATTACCCGGGGTGTCTGCAGGTTTCCCTGGCTTTGGTAGCGTGATAATTATCGCTTCTAAGTTGTCTGGAGAAATTGACCCTTTATTTTGCCAAAAATTGAAGGTTTTTGACATAAAGGGGGACAGAGTGGATGTAAATTGTTTGTAATATTCGTATGGCAGCCCATCGGGGCCCGGGGCAGAGTTAGACTTAGTCATTTTGATGGCACCTAGGATTTCATGTGTAGTAAAGGGAAGATTAAGTTCCTCTAATTGCTCATCTGAGACCCGGGGAAGATCCAGGGTGTCTAGGAAACCCTGTATATCCACTTGAGTCGGCTGTGACGTATTGGAATCATATTTTAGATTATACAGGGCCTCATAGTATTTCGCAAATGCTTCTGCTATTTCAATGGGATGTCTAGTGATTGTTCCGTTCGGGTCCCTCAGGAATTCTATTTTAGATTGGATCTCACGTTTTTTCGTCCTTCTTGCCAATAAGGACCCCGCTCTATCCCCCATAGCATAAAATGTCGATCTATTTTTTTTAAGATTATGTTCGTATTTTTGCAGGAGTAGGGATCTTAGTTGGAATCTATGGGTTACAATTTCTTTAGTCAAGTTAGGGGATGCTTTGGCTTTATTCAGGGATTCAAGGTGATGAATACGGGTTAATATATATTTAATATCTGCGTCTTTTTTCCGTTTTTGGATGGAGGCTATTTTTATGAGCTGCCCTCTGACTACGGCTTTATGAGCAGCCCACAGGGTCTCGTCAGAAATTTCCCCATTATTATTAAGTTTAAAATATTCTGTTAACACTGACTCTACTTCATCATGTACCTTCTGCCTACCAAGCAAGCTGGTATTCAGTCTCCACCTAGGGGAATTTTGAACATTAAAGCTACCCTGAACAGACAAAGAGATCGGCGCATGATCTGTCCAAGTAATTAAACCAATATCAGCTGCCACACAATTACTTATAGATTTGCTGTCGACCAAAAAAAAATCAATTCTACTGTATGAGCGGTGCCTGGAAGAGAAGAACGTATAGTCTCTTTCTGATGCGTGCAAATATCTCCAGATGTCATGAAAATGGAATTCATTGATGAGATGCTTAAGTTCCTTAGCATGTGGGATGCTGGTGTTGGAGCAATCCATGGAGCGTATTACAGGTATATTAAAGTCTCCACAGATGATTTCCGCCCCTGTGGCAGTATCTTTGAATGCTTGGAAAAATTTCCTAGCAAAGTTCAATTGTGATGAATTTGGGGAGTAGACCGTTGCCAAGGTATAAGGGACGCTGTTGATATAACAAGACAAAATAATATATCTTCCATCCGCTCCATAACTGACATTTATCAATTTAAAGGCCACTGAGTTCTTTATTAAAATGGCCACTCCTCCTCTTTTTTTTGAGTCATTAGCAAAAAAGGTGTGTTGGAAGCTTGGATGAAGTAGCCGTTTATTATCTGTGGAAAGAAGGTGGGTCTCCTGAATGCACGCTATATCACAGTTAGATGCCTTGACCTCTCTCCACATCATTGACCTTTTTGCTGGGGAGTTGAGCCCGTTCACATTAATAGACAATATCTTAATTCTCATATTGGAGCCGCAGGGGGGGTTGAATTCCTAGGAACGCCATCAGGGATGAGAGGGGCTAGACCAGCAAGGAATTGAGAGAAATTTCCAGAAAAAATTAAGGAACATTTGTGAGAAGAGGAACAAAAACAAAAAAATTCCAACAACACCGGTTTGCCCCGAATAGGGTGCCCGGTGTATAACCGCTCGCCATAGGCGAGAACATCAGGGGGGCTACGTGACATCCCGTGTCACAGGAACAGGGACAGCAGGTGCCATAAGCAGGAAGGAGTCCCAGCTAAGCTACTGACCATTCAGGGTTAATCCTGTCTGGAGGGCCTCTATGATTCTCCTGCCCACCAGGGTTTGGTGGGTGGGCTATTCCCCAGTCATCCAGCAATTTGCCCAGCTGAGAAGGAGTATGACATATGTGAGTGCCTCCATCTTTGAAAATTATCATCTTCACCGGAAAACCCCACTTGTACTTGATGTCTTGATCTCTAAGGAGTTTAGAAAGGTGGGCAAATTCTCTTCTTTTATTAAGAGTTGCAGCAGAAAGATCTGGGAAGATTTTTAGTCCCATGAAAGTGTCTGGCAGGGCTGGATTTCCCCTCAGTGTGTGCAGCACAGCTTCTTTTGTTTTATAGAAATGAAGTCTAGCCAGGACATCTTTAGGCAGAGCTGGATCTATGCCTTTGGCTTTCGGGACTCTATGAATCCTGTCCACTATCAGGTCTCTGGTGTCCCATCCAGGGAGTATAAGCTGCAGAAACTTGTGGAAGTATTCCTGGAGGTCTTTATCTGCTACTGATGAGGGAATCCCTCTGATTTTTAGGTTATTTCTTCGGGATCTGTCCTCTATATCACTGATTTTAAGCTTTAGTGCCTCCACCTCCTTTTCCAAAGCTGTGTTAGCATCTATCAGATTGTTATGTGATGTTGCAAACTCAGCCATCTTAGTTTCTACATGCTCTGTGCGAACCCCTAGAGACCTGATCTCTTCCTTCAGCTCTCTTACTATTTCTCTGAGATCAGCCTGCAAGGAAGCCCTCAGCGTTTTCAGCAGAGCTTGCATTGTTTCCTCTGTCAAAGGAATGGCTGTGCAGCCTCTTAAACAGCCTGTTTCTCCCTGTGAGGAGTGGGAAGAAGCTGAGTGTGAAGCCATCTTGCTTGGTGAGCAGAGATCCCTATCCAGGGGGTAGAAGTCTGTCAGTTTGGCTGGAGTGCCAGTCTTTTTAGGTCTCCCCTTAGGCATAGCTGGGGGCTGGGGTTACTCACACCTCCTGTAGCTGGTAATCCTGTTATCTGTGAGCTGATAAGAGCCGGTTTATCCTGCTGTCAGCACAGAGCTCTCCTTCAAGCAGCCGTCACCATCAGCGTGCAGGCCACGCCCCCCCCCGTGTCCCACTTGTTGTTGATTCTTCACTATAACATTAAAATTTTTATCTTTATTTTTGAAGCCTGAAATGTGAAAAAAAGTTGAAAAAAATCAAGGGGGCCGAAATACTTTTGCAAGGCACTGCAGCTTACCGTGAGGTGGAGAATTGGCGGGGGACTGTCTGTGCGGCTTTCTGTGTGGACGGCCAGGTGCCTGTCAGTGTGTGAGTGCGGCTGCCTCTCTGTGCGGGGGGTCGGGGGGCCTGCTGGCTGCCACTCTGTGCAGGTGGGCGGCACACTGGCTGTGTGGCAGCGGAAGCTGCGGTGGCTGTTTGGTGGGTCTCCCAGATGGTCTATCCGCGGTCCGGGCTTCAAATGATGCTGCCCGGAGTCAGCGCGTGCGCAGATGGACACTCGCTCTGGCCAGTTCCACCACATAACCACCGCAGCTTCTGCTGCCAGCACAGAACTGCCGTCTCCGCCAGCACAGACCCACCACAGCCGCTGCCTCCTGTGACCCCGCACTATCTCCGCTGCCGCCCTCCTCCGGTAAGACAACAAGTCAGTATAAGACAGACCCCATTTTTTTTTTTATTTTTTGATTATCTCTAAATTTGGTGTGCGTCTTATAAAATGAAAAATACGGTACATCACATAAGGGACACCGAGACTGATCTATAAAAATCACATAGGACTGCTTTATATACATCACTCAGAAGACACCTATATTTCTGTACATACATCACATAGGAGACTCTGAGACTGCTGTATACATAACATAGGATACACTGAGACTGCTGTATGTACATCACTTAGGAGATGCTGGGGCTGGATCATATATATCACATAGGAGACACTAGAGCTGCAGCATATATATTATATAGATGATGCTGAGGCTGGAGCATATAAATTATATAGGAGAAATAGGAGAAACTGGAGCATATAAATCACATAGGAGATGCTGCAGCATATACATTACATAAGAGACATTAAAGCTTATACATCACACACGCGGCGATGGGACTGGAGCTTATTCATCAGATCTTTAACACGAGCATATACTTCACATAGGATACACTTGGTGTCATGATGTATTTTACCTTCGCACTGTATTTGCTGTAATACTATGTCAGGATGTGATGTCACTTTCCTTTGGTTGTACTTACTGAACACTTTGAAATGTCTTGGGATGTAAGTAACCATACCTTCCCCCCATCTCCTGTGTCTCTGGGCCCATAATGCAATTATCTCTTGTCCACACAGCCAGGGGAACTTCTCATTGTTTCGTAAGCAGTGGATAACGCCAACTACACAAACCTGTAGACATCTCGGAGCCAACCTTCTAGAATCTTCTAGTGGGCCCAACCATTGCATAGACCCCTACCCTTGAGGGGCGGGCCCACGAGCTCAAACAATTCACTCCTGTTTCTAAATGCAGTTGGGAGTTGAGTTTTTGAAGAGGAAGGGAGCGAGATCTGAATCTGCGGACAGACCTCGCCGTCCAGTGGATTGTGTGGGATTTCTGGGACTCTGAAAAGGACTATTACGTTGTGATCTGGCACTTTGGATTATCGGGAGGTGCCCCCGAATCTGTTTTATTTGGACTTGTCGTGTGCTGTTCCTGTATTCCTGTTAGTAAACCTGTTGGATCATCCTCGGCCTGTTGTCTCTCTTTGCTCTGATGTACACCCCGTCACAAACTGGTGGCAGCGGCGGGATCAGAGCAGAAGAAATGGAGGACAACAGCCAATCGACGTCTGAAACCAGAACCTCAGGATACAGGAACTGGACTGTGGCGAGTCTACAAACAAAGGCCCGTGAATTAGGTGTCGGCTACAAAGGACTCTCTAAGGAGCAACTAATTGAGGCATTGGAACACGCTTGCCTGCAAGATGGCACCGAGGAACAATTTCCACAGCAAGGGGAGCAAAGACGGGAGCCGGAGGTGAATACCCAAAAAAGTCAATGGGTTGTGTGGTACAAGGAAAAGATGGCACTGCTTGGAGATGAGGCCACCATAGAAGATAAGAGGGAGGCCATGCGTGGAGCTGAAGAGAAGGAGCGCAGGATGGAGGAGATGGCATTGCTGGATAAGCAGCTCGCTGTGGAAGCCGCGAGAGGTTCCAGACAGACTGTAACCCCAGCACCCATCATGAGGGAACTTCCCAGAGTGTCCCGCAAAGACTTCAAGCAGTTTAATGAGGCTGCTGGTGACATTGAGGGCTTCTTCCAGGACTTTGAGCATCAGTGTCGATTAATGGAAGTCCCAGAAAGGGAGCGCGTCCGGCATCTGGTTGGGCTCTTAGAGGGTGGAGCTGCTGCAGCCTATAGAGCTATGGACCCTCGGTGGAACTGTGAGTATGCGGATATTAAACAGACTATTCTAGAACATTATGCTGTAACGCCAGACACTTACAGGACTCAGTTCCGTACTCTAGCATGTGATGAGGAAGTGTCCTTCAAGATGTATGCCCACAAACTCAAACATCTGTGGCATCGTTGGTTGGAGGCAGAGGAGGCCTTAACCTTGGAGACCGTCCTCCAGGTCCTCCTAAAAGAGCAGTTTTACTTCAAGTGCCCCGCTGAGATCCGGGAATGGGTGCGTGAAAGGAGACCAGCCACTGTGGAGGAAGCTGCAGCTCTAGCTGATGAGGCTCTCACCATCAAGCCTCAGTGGAAAAAACTACTACCCAGTGAGAAAAAAAACACCAACCCCCCAACGCTGGTGGCCCCTGGTCCTTCTGGCCCCAATGTTCACCATCACCCTAGACCGTCAACTCATGGGGACCTTCGTGTGACTGTGCCTCGCATTACTCATGCTCCACCTTTGGGAATACGACGCGGAGGAAGAATCCCAGAGCGCAGATGTTATGGATGTGGGCAGCCTGGGCACATGCAATTCCAATGTCCAGGTGTTCGTAGACAGAACAGCTACAGACCGCCTTTGCCTGTTCATTACCTACAGACACCTTCACCAGGAGAAGAGCTGGATTCTGTGCCTGATGACTTGCCAAGTGACTCAGATATCCTGGCTCCCCTACCCGGAGTCTATGGGGTGCGAGCTCCAGCCACCTGTTCTTCTGATCTTCAGGACAAACATCTACAGGAGGTCGTGCTGGATGGCCAAAAAGTTGTTGGCTTCCGTGACACTGGGGCTTTCCTCACCATAGCCGATCCCCGAGTAATTCAACCACAAGCAATTCAAAAGGGACCAGGAATTGCCATTGAACTGGCAGGAGGTACCCAGAGATATATTCCAAGAGCGAGTGTGACCCTGGATTATGGCTTTGGGGCAAAACAATGTGTGGTCGGTGTGATGAGCGGCCTCCCTGCAGACGTTCTTCTAGGAAATGATGTGGGGAATCTTCATTGCCACTTTGTCGGTGCGGTAACCAGAAGTCAAGCCAAGAGAGCAGCCCATGTGGACGTGTACAACCCATCCATGGAACTGAGGCCACCAGAACTGCCATTACAGCCGGTGAGTGATTCTTCTTGTGGGGATAATATGAATGTTACTTGGGATAAAGTTCAGTTTAGACAAGAAGTAGAGACTGACCCCACCCTTGCTAGTTTTAGAACTCGGGCTGAAATAGGGCAGCTAGGGGAAAACGGAGAAAGAATTATCAGAGAAAATGGACTTCTGTATCGGGTTGCCAATGCCGACTCCCTAGATAAGCCCTGGACTTATAGCAAACAGCTGATTGTTCCTCAGAAGTACAGAATTCCCCTATTACACCTGGCTCATGACATTCCTACGGCTGGCCATCAAGGCAAAACCCGCACCGAGAGACGATTGACTCAAACTTTTTATTGGCCGGGGATTTCCCAAGCAGTGGCGCATTTCTGCCGAACTTGTGACATATGTCAGCGTAGAGGGCGACCCGGAGATCACCCAAAGGCACCCCTGCAACCGCTCCCTATAATAGAAGAACCCTTTCAAAGAGTAGCTGTTGATATCATTGGACCTCTGGCTAAACCAAGTAAATCTGGAAAGCAGTACATTCTCACTGTTGTGGACTACGCCACCCGATATCCAGAAGCCGTGGCCTTGTCAAGTATCTCTGCAGCCAAGGTGGCCGAGGCCTTGGTTATTATTTTTACCAGAGTAGGATTCCCCAGTGAGATCTTGTCGGACCAAGGCTCCCAGTTTATGTCAGAGTTGGTCCAGTGTCTGTGGCGCACCTGTGGAGTACGAGCGATCCGAACGACCCCGTATCATCCCCAAACAAATGGACTTTGTGAACGATTCAACGGCACTCTGAAGAATATGCTGAGGGCCTTCACGGACCGAGATTCAGACTGGGAGAAGTACCTACCCCATCTCTTGTTTGCCTATCGGGAAGTTCCCCAGGAGTCCACTGGGTTCTCCCCCTTTGAACTACTCTATGGAAGAAAGGTCCGAGGACCCTTAACCCTGCTCAAGGAATACTGGGAGGGGCAAGTTGAAGATACAGGAACCCCTGTTGTCCCTTATGTCCTAAAGCTGCGAGAAACCTTGGCCCAACTTGCTAGTTTTGCACAGAGTCATTTGCGTATGGCTCAAACCAGACAGAAGACATGGTATGACCGTAACGCACGCTATCGGGAGTTTGTAGAAGGACAACAAGTCTTAATGATTGTTCCCCATCGGCAGAATAAACTGCAGACCACATGGGAGGGTCCCTTCCGGGTTCTCAGAAAACTGAATGATACCAATTACCTTCTTGCTTTAGATGATCAGGGGCTAAGGCAAAAGACTGTCCATGTGAATATGATTAAGGAGTACCATGACCGAAACATTCCAATGATAGCAAGCTGTCGGTTGGCTTCAGAAGATGGTCAAGAGGATGAGGACTCTCTACCTGATCTCGTGGAAGCAGCGAGAGCCCCATCCACTGTGGAACAGGTTCCCCTGGGAGATTACCTGGACTCCTTACAGAAAATCCAGATGCTGGAAGTGCTTCAACAGAGACGGGCTGCTTTCTCATCCCAACCAGGTCGAACCACCGTCACCCAACATCATGTGGACACTCAGGGCATCCGTCCCATACAACTGGCTCCTTACCGGGTACCTGAATCAGTTCGAAACACCATGCAGCACGAACTGGAGGAGATGTTACAGCTTGGGGTAATCCAGGCCTCCCATAGCCCTTGGGCCTCCCCTGTGGTGTTAGTACCCAAGAAGGATGGGAGTACTCGATTTTGTGTGGACTATCGGCGACTAAACGACCATACCGTCAGCGATCCTTACCCAATGCCTCGTATTGACGAACTTCTAGACCGACTGGCTGGGTCCCGATATGTCACTACCTTGGATCTCAGTAAGGGATACTGGCAGATCCCTCTAACGGATGAAGGGAGAGAACGGTCCGCTTTTATAACCCCCTTTGGTCTGTATGAATTTCTAAGCATGCCTTTTGGAATGAAAAATGCCCCGGCCACCTTCCAGAGAATGGTGGATCAGATCCTCCGGGGATGTGATGACTTTGCTTGTGCCTACTTGGATGATATCGCCGTCTTCAGCCACACATGGGAGGAACATCTGAATCAAGTAGCCGTTATTCTGGACCTGATTCTGGCAGCCGGCCTAACTATTCGACCCGATAAATGCCAATTGGGGATGGGGGAAGTCCAGTACCTAGGACATAGAGTGGGAGGAGGGAAGCTCCGACCTGAGCCTGCCAAAATCCAGGCTATTAGAGACTGGCCTGTACCCCAAACTAAGAAACAAGTTATGGCTTTTCTGGGCACTGCCAGTTATTACCGAAAATTTGTTTCTCATTTCAGTACTGTGGCCAAGCCTCTTACCGACCTGACCAAGAAAACAATGCCCCGGCTGGTGATCTGGACTCCAGCCTGTGATGAGGCTTTTAACCGGCTGAAGGATGCTTTGATCTGCGATCCTGTCCTGGCTGCTCCAGACTACAAGAGGAGATTCATTGTGCAAACGGATGCCTCTGCTTATGGACTGGGAGCTGTCCTCAGCCAGGTGAATGCAGCTGGGGACGAGCACCCCATCGCCTATCTCAGCCGGAAACTGCTGGACCGAGAAGTGGCCTATGCAACTGTTGAGAAGGAATGTCTGGCTGTAGTGTGGGCCCTTAAGAAACTACGGCCGTATCTGTATGGACGGGAATTCACTGTGGTTACTGATCACAATCCCCTCACCTGGCTGAACAGAGTCTCTGGGGACAATGGACGCTTACTGCGATGGAGCCTGGCTCTGCAGCCCTATAACTTTACCATACAATATAGAAGGGGCAGCCAACACCAAAATGCAGATGGACTGTCCAGGCAAGAGGAGCCTTGAGTCCTGTCAGCCATGCCTGCGTGTACTTAACCAGCGACCTGTAGAGGTCCCTAGTACGTACACAAGTTGGGAGGGGAAGGAATTGTCATGATGTATTTTACCTTCACACTGTATTTGCTGTAATACTATGTCAGGATGTGATGTCACTTTCCTTTGGTTGTACTTACTGAACACTTTGAAATGTCTTGGGATGTAAGTAACCATACCTTCCCCCCATCTCCTGTGTCTCTGGGCCCATAATGCAATTATCTCTTGTCCACACAGCCAGGGGAACTTCTCATTGTTTCGTAAGCAGTGGATAACGCCAACTACACAAACCTGTAGACATCTCGGAGCCAACCTTCTAGAATCTTCTAGTGGGCCCAACCATTGCATAGACCCCTACCCTTGAGGGGCGGGCCCACGAGCTCAAACAATTCACTCCTGTTTCTAAATGCAGTTGGGAGTTGAGTTTTTGAAGAGGAAGGGAGCGAGATCTGAATCTGCGGACAGACCTCGCCGTCCAGTGGATTGTGTGGGATTTCTGGGACTCTGAAAAGGACTATTACGTTGTGATCTGGCACTTTGGATTATCGGGAGGTGCCCCCGAATCTGTTTTATTTGGACTTGTCGTGTGCTGTTCCTGTATTCCTGTTAGTAAACCTGTTGGATCATCCTCGGCCTGTTGTCTCTCTTTGCTCTGATGTACACCCCGTCACACTTGGGCTGGAGCATAAACAATATATAGGAGATATTGGAGCTATAGCATATCAAAGGAGACACTGGGGCTGCAGTGTAACGCTTGTGGCCAGTGTAAAGGCAGCGAGTGGGAGTAGTGGATCCAGTGGACCACAGGGGGAAACCGGCCTTACCCTTTAGTGGGAGGGGCTTAGCTAAGCGCCTACAAGGAGGAGGACACCAGGTACCACTCCCAGGGCAGTGACCAGGACTGTGGCAGCTGACCCACAGGGCAGGTATGGACACAGATATAGACAGGTACAGTGTCTAGTGTGAGGCGAGTACAGCCGGGATGGCTGAGACAGGTAGGACAATAGGTACTGAAAGGAATGATGGGCACGGTAGGGATAGACTGGAATGGGAAGGACACAGGTACAGGTGGTGAATGTGGGGCAGGAGCAGGGGGCCTGACAATTAGCTAGACAGACAAGACACTAAAGGCCCTGTCACACACAGAGATAAATCTGCGGCAGATCTGTGGTTGCAGTGAAATTGTGGACAATCAGTGCCAGGTTTGTGGCTGTGTACAAATGGAACAATATGTCCATGATTTCACTGCAACCACAGATCTGCCAAAGATTTATCTCTGTGTGTGACAGGGCCTTAACTGAAGGTGTTGCGCAGGCACCTCCCCTAATGGAATTTTGTATATGACTGCTGCGCTAATAAAGGAAATACAGTGAGAAGGGAATTCTATAAAATATGTCTGGATATATAAATATTAAAAATATTAAAAATATTTTGGATACTTGCAGTTTTGGAGGTTGATTGAGTGATCTTTAAGGAGGTAATGAAGATCCAAAGTAGTATGCAGAGTTTCACTAGTATGGCAAAAACAAAAAGGTTTAAAATGAGTACGAAACAAAAATGTGGGGGGGAGGGGAGAGGGGGAAGGGGTAATGGATTATAGTGGGGTTATAGACATAATAGACTTGCCTTTTTGGGTTCCCGGATGGAGATAGGGTTTGTAGTTCCCTAGCTAGTGGACTCTGAAAGGGCAACAAGGGTGTATGGGTGACTGAATGTTGCCTAAGGAAATAAAATCAGTGAATGGGGGAGGTTAAGATTAGGTAATACTGTTACAAGATCGGATAGTACAGTGATGCTAAGGGTACCGTCTCACTAAACGACGTACCAGCAATTCTGGCCACGATTTCACCTGGTCAGGATCGCTGGTGCGTCACTACATGGTTGCTGGTCAGCTGTTAATCAGGCAGATCTCACCAGCGACCAGCCACCAGCGACTCTGCGCTTGGTAACCAAGGTACACATCGGGTTACTAAGCAAAGCACTTTGCTTAGTTATCCGATATTTACCCTGGTTACGTGTGCAGGGAGCCAGCGCTAAGCGGTGTACGCTGGTAACCAAGGTAAATATCGGGTAAGCGCTTTGCTTAGTTACCCGATATTTACCTTGGTTACCAGCATACGCTGCTTACACAGAGGCGGTGCTCGTTGGTCTCCCGTCGTCAAACACGCCGATGTGGGCTGCCCATCGGGAGACTAACGAGCAAAAAATGAACCAGAACAGTGTGTAATGATCAGCGATTTCACAGCAGGGGCCAGGTCGCTGCTTAGTGTCACACACAACGAGATCATTGATGAGGTCAATGGTACGTCACAAACCTGTGACTCAGCAGTGATCTCGCTATGTGGGAAGTACCCCTAATACCTGGCATATGGGGGCTGTCTGATCGGGGTGTCCAAATATGTAATGCCCAGATTAGATTAGATGTGGAGTCCAAAGGAGGATTAACAGGCTGTAAATATACAAATATACAAAGATAGTCTGACTAGTTAAAGACTTAACAAAATGACTAAAGATCTGCCTAGTGCAGGAGAAGCAGGTATAGTGCACTTGCCTTGCAGTGGTAGTCAGCTGTGTAAGCGCTGGATACACAGGAACAGATTTTCCTTAGAAGTGTGCTTAGAGGCACCGTGGATCTGATGGGAGCAGTGGGCACTCTAATGTGGGTGGTGAAACACGTGGGCGAGAGTTCCGGCCGGAAAACTACTTCCTCCAGTGACCGCGCACAAGGGAGAGCTGGGTGACGTCACTCGCTGAGGGCTACAGAAGCCAGTAAAAGGCAAAACAGGACCATGATTCAACGTGTTTCAAAGGCATTCAAGCCTTCTTTATCATTCCCTTCTCACTGTGTTTCCTCTATTAGCGCAGACGTCATATACATAATTCCATTTTGTTTTTTTACCCTGACAGGTTCAGGCGGACCCTGTCCACTGCTTGCAGCTTTCAAAATTGTGAGACTAGCTATCTTTTCAATAAAAGTTGATACAGTCCCCTTTCATCTTTTTCCATGAGCGCTAGGGTTTTGTTTTAAATTGTGCCTTAAAAACTTAATGCCTCTCAGCCATAGGCTATGAGGCATTTCCTGGAAATAGTGTGTCAGCCCTTTAAGAGGAGGGACGGTGTGTGCTTGTGTGTACTAAGCACACTCTCAGGGATCCTGTGCAGCATGCACAGGCCCTGGCAAGAAAGGGAGGCAGGAGAGCACATGGGCCACCGTCATACCTCCCAACCGTCCCGGATACATTGGGACTCTCACGCTTTTGAGCCTTTGATCCCGAGTCCCACCCATGAGCCTTTGTATCCCATGGCTCCGCCCACCCACTGTAGCCCCACCTCGCTGTTTCTCCCTTCTATTCATTACAGAGTCGAGCACGCACCTTGAAACTCCTGTGACTGCCGCTGAGGTATGAATCACCCCCCGGCACCAGAGCCGCCCCCCCCCCAGCATCAGAGCGGACATCCCCAGCCCCAGAGCCGTCCTTCTCTGCAGCTGTTCTCTCTGATTCCCTGTGTTTGCTTCACACTGCTGCAGACACACGGGGAATCAGGAAGTTGAGGAGAAGACCGTGCAATCAGCACTTATCTCTCCTGCAGATAGCACTGGCCAGTAATAACCTATGCAGAGTTACATCTGCCAAGACTTCTATTAGCTTACCGATCACGTGGTGTCCTGCCTGTGGAGCTGCTGGGTCCTAGCTGTCTAACAGGTTCAGCTCTGCTTTATCCTGGCTCCCCTACCAGCTAAAAGGAACCCGTCAGCAGTGAGAAGCGCGGGCATGAGATTATGGGCGGGTACTTGGATGACACTGCTGATGACAATCACAGCGCCGCCCATAATCTCGCGCCTGCGCAATCACCTCAAAAGCGTTCATACTTTGCACAGTGCTCAGTCCCGCGAGAGTGGCACTGGGCATGCGCGAGACTTCAGGAGGACCGTTATATGAGGAGGGCGTCCTCGTGTATGTAAATGAGCAATGGGGGACGGCGTACAGCGGCAGGAGGGAGAATAACGGACGCCAGACAGCCCACCCCCTTGACCATAAAAACACATTTGCATACAAAAAGGTAAGACTTCATAAAGTATTTTTTTAGGTCTCAAAGGGGGCACAATAACAACAGGAACCTTTCTAGAATGCAGTCCAGGAGCTGCAGAGGGGGAATATTTTATTTTTATTTAAAGGGAACCTGTCAGGTGCAATATGCACTCAGAGCCAGGAGCAGTCCTGGGTACATATTGCTAATCCCTCCCTAACAGTCCATGTATACACTAGCATAGATAAAGTGGTCTATAGAAAAAGTATTTTTAAAGATCTTATATCTTATGCTAATTAGCGCGGGGACTAGTCCCAAGGGCGTTACTTCACTTGGCTAGTCGGCTCGCATAGCGTGTTAGTACTCACACAGGGGCGTAATAACATGCTAACATGCTATGTGAGCCGACTAGCCAAGTGAAGTAACGCCCTTGTGACTAGTCCCCGCGCTCATTAGCATAAGATATAAGATCTTTAAAAATATTTTTTCTAATGATCTCTTTATCTATGCTAGTGTATACAGGGACTGTTAGGCACGGAATAGCAATATGCACCCAGAACAGCTCCTGGCTCTGAGTGCATATTGCACCTGACAGGTTCACTTTAAAGGGAACCTGTCACTAGATTTGGGGCTTATAAGCTGCGGCCACCACCAGTGGACTCTTATATACACATTCTAACATGCTGTATACATACCTCCCAACCGTCCCGGATACAGCCGGACTGTACCGGATTTCAGCGGGTGTCCCGTTGTCACGATCGCGAGGCTTTTGTCCCATGGCTCTGCCCACCCGCTCTCTCCCCGTCTGACTTTCTCCCCCTCCTAATGCACATGAGCAGAGCCGAGCACTGCTTCACTGCTCTGGCTCTGTGCTGCCGCTGTTATGGGTGGGCGGCAGCAGCATTTTCCTGGCTGTCGACGCTTTAAATCGGCACCTGCAGCTCAGCGTGCACTAACTGCTCTCAGCTGAGCTGCTTGTCTACGGAAGGTTATCTGTCGGCGGAGCTACCGAGCAACATGCTGAGATCTGTCCACAGATAAAGAGACTGGAGGAAGAGGAGCTGCAACACCAAGGAATGCTGTATGTGACCTCCCACCTACTCAGAGCTGTATGCCCCAGCCCCCTCCTCACCAGAGCTATATGCCTCCATCCACCCCCTCCCTCACTAGATCTGTGTGCCCCCCAGCCCCCACACCAGATTTGTATGCCCCCATCCCCCCCATCGGAGCTGTATGTGCCCCCAGAGCTGTATAAGCCCCAACACCAGAGCTATATGCCCCTTAGTAATATCTATGCTACCAGTTATTTATATGCCCCACAGTAAAGTGTATTTCCCCCAGTAATGTGTGTACCCCTTAGTAACGTGTATGTCCCTCAGTGAAAAACACAGACGCTCTTCACTGACGTGTTAAACACGCATATGTCCCTTCATACTCCGTGATTCACGGCACACAGTGGTTGTCCATGTGCAATCCAAGATATGTGATCCGTACTTAGTGATTGCACAGGGACATATACTCACCTGCCCCCGCTTCTGCTCTTCGTGGTGCTGAAGAGTCCCGCGATTCAGCATCCAGCCACCGCTCTCTCACCTCTGCAGCTACTTCCGGGTGGGCTCTGGCTGCATAAATGAATATGCATGCCATAATGAACCGGCCAGGAAGAAGCAGAGAGCAGCTGCCGAACTCAGCATCGCTGAAGAAGGTGAGTTGAAAAAGCTTTTTATTTTAAATGTCCGTGTTTTTCTGGTACGTATTTCATGGATCACACCATAGTGTGGTCCGTGGGACATCAGTGATGCCAGAAAAAAACTGGACATGTTTCTGTGTGGCAATCACGGATACGCATGTACGCCGCATGGAGACACTGCCAGTGAAAAATCACTGATGTGTGTGCAGACCCATTGATTATAATGGGTTTGCATAGGTCAGTGATTCTGGTACGTAGAAAAACTAGCACATACATACCAGAATCACTGACATCTGAAACAGGCCTAATATGTATGCCCCCTCAAATACTGTCTATGCCCCAAGACCCTCCTGTGCTGTATATACTATAACCCCAGCCCCTCCTGTGCTGTATATACTGTAACCCCAGCCCCTCCTGTGCTGTATATACTGTAACCCCAGCCCCTCCTGTGCTGTATATACTGTAACCCCAGCCCCTCCTGTGCTGTATATACTGTAGCCCCCAGCCCCTCCTGTGCTGTATATACTGTAGCCCCAGCCCTCCTGTGCTGTATATACTGTAGCCCCCAGCCCCTCCTGTGCTGTATATACTGTAGCCCCCAGCCCCTCCTGTGCTGTATATACTGTAGCCCCCAGCCCCGCCTGTGCTATATATACTGTAGCCCCCAGACCCTCCTGTGCTGTATCTTCTGTAGCCCCCAGCCCCTCCTGTGCTGTATATACAGTATATATATAGTGTATATGTGCACTGTGCGTGGCTAGGTCTGTTAAAGTGATGCCAAGTGATCACATGCCGAGGAGGAGCTGGATAGAGACAAGCGGGGTAGGTGAGTGCGGCTGCTGCCGGCTTCCCCATATTATTACCTCCAATGTGTGTATATGTATGATGTATATATCTATGTATGTCAGTGCAGATGACTGTGTATAGATTTGTCTGTTTATATGTATTTTAGGGAATTTGTCTTCAAATATGTACCGTATATGTGCCTATGCCTGTGCCCACGATCAGGACTCACTGTGTCCTGGGGGCAGTGGGTCCTGACCTGCGGGGCTGCACGTCTCCTCCGCAGGAGAGCACAGCTGCCTGTGCCCACGATCAGGACTCGCTGTGTCCTGGAGGCAGCGGGTCCTGACCTGCGGGGCTGCACGTCTCCTCCGCAGGAGACCACAGCTGCCTGTGCCCACGATCAGAACTCGCTGTGTCCTGGAGGCAGCGGGTCCTGACCTGCGGGGCTGCACGTCTCCTCCGCAGGAGACCACAGCTGCCTGTGCCCACGATCAGGACTCGCTGTGTCCTGGAGGCAGCGGGTCCTGACCTGCGGGGCTGCACGTCTCCTCTGCAGGAGAACGCAGCTGCCTGTGCCCACGATCAGGGTTCAGTGCGCTGTGGTCTCCTGCTGTGTTCTCCCTACGGAGGATGCATGCAACTGCAGCAAACAATTGATATGCTGCAGTCTGGAAAGACGCTCCGCAGGTCAGTGTTTGCTGCAGAAAAAACAAGAACAGTGGGCACGAGATTTCTAGAAATCCCTCCACTGTGCTTGTACTGTACAATGCAGCATTTTAGACACAGCAAAAACACGCTACATCCAAAATGCTGCAAATACTGATCGTGGGCACGCAGCCTTAAACCATGTCATCAGCAGTGCTGAAAAGGATTGGATGTGGGTGTGGCAATTGCAAAATGGGTGTGGTTAGGACTTTGTCCCTCTATCTTTAAATGTTGGGAGGTATGGCCACTGTGGGACAATGGGGAAAGACAGGATATTGTCACAGCGGTAAGGAATTCAGCGTCCGTGCAGATACATGCAGCATATACGGTACATCACAGGAGACGTTGGGGCTGTAGTCTTCAAGGATGGGAGAGGAGCACAAAGTGTGCCAACTCCACTCATACAGTATTTTGTGATGCCGTCACTAGCCAGCATCAGGGAGTAATCCTTCATTGCATTTAGTGTAGCATTCAGTAGTGAACACTGCATGTGTGTGATAGCAGTATAAAAAAATATTAAAGACCGATGGCCAGCAAAACAGAACTGACATCCTGGAGTACTGCAGTTCCCAGGAATCTGCATGGTAGGGCAGAGAAAAGACATTACAGGCCATAAACAATGTGCAGGCTGGAGGTTCCCTATCCCTAACTGAAACCGTTCCATTGTAGCTTTTGCAGTATCTTTAGGGTTCTGACCTCTCCTCATGACCATAAACCTTCCACTCCACCAAAAGAGGGTTTTACCTTTCACCATTTTCAAGGCAAGGATGGTTTGTAACTCAAAGGTGTCTTCCGCACTGACCAGAAGAGGCAGGGTACCAGGATTCCTGAAGTAGTAGCTCAGGAAGACAGGTTTGAGGAGAGACACATGGAAAGATTTACAGATAAGCAAGGAGGTCGGAAGCTTCGGCTTGTGGAACATGGCATTGATCTGCTATAGAACATCGAAGGGACCAATAAAATGGGGACCCAACTTCTAGGAAGGCATCTTGAGACGGCCATATTTAGACCTTGTCTCTGGGCCGGAATGCAGGAGGATTCAGGCATCTCTTATCCGCATGCCTTTTCATCCAAATGGAGGACTGCTCCAGAAAAGTCTTGGTCTCTGCCCAGATTTCAGAGAGACTCTTGATGAGAGCATTGGTCGCAGGGTTGCCGAAGGTGATATCCATAGGAAAAGGAAGTTTGGGCTGCTGTCCATATACTGTGAAGAATGGAGAGTTAGCAGAGGACTCACTCACGTGATTATTATAGGAGAATTCCGCCCATGGTAGAAGCTTGACCCAGTCGCTGTGGTGTTCGTTGACAAAGTGCCGCAGAAAATTTGGGAGGATCTGGTTGGCCCATTCTATTTAGCCATTGGACTGCAGATGATAAGCCGACGAGAAGCCCAAGGTGACATCCAGCAGCTTACAGTTAGCCCTCCAGAACTGAGATGTGAATTAGACTCCTCTATAGGTCACAATGTGGAGAGATAGGACATGCAGGTGGATGAAGTGCTCAACAAGCACGGGTGCAGACGGAGGACCAGACAATAGATTCAAGTGGGCCATTTTAGAGAACCTGTCTACTACTATCCAGATGACGGAGCAACCAGAGGACACCAGCAGATTGGTGATGAAGTCTATCAATATGTGTTGCCAAGAGACAGGCAGCACAGCTAAAAGTAGTATCACCCAGCAGAAAGCTTCTTAGGGTCTTATTGCGGGCACATGAGGGACAGGCAAAGACAAAGTCCACAACAACCTGAGGCAGAGTTGGCCACCAGTAATGCCTTGAGAAGAGAAGGGTCATCATCTTCTGCTTGGTGTGACCAGCCAGCTTAGAGGAGTGATGCCACTGCAACACACGCTTCCTGTCCACTTCTGCAACAAATTTTTTTCCAGGTGGAACAAGACAAGCCTACCCAAACTACCGTGAGCATTTTGGAGGGCTCAATGATGTGTTGATGTTCCTCCTCCTGGTCGGCCGACAAAAAGGACCTGGAGAGTGAATCCATCTTGACATTCTTTTCAGTCAGCTGGAAATGGAGAACAAAGTCAAAGTGGGCAAAGAAAAGCAAACACCGGACTTGGCGCGGATTCAGTTTCTGAGCCATCTGTAGGTACACTAAGTTCTTGTGGTTGGTGTAGATGACAACGGGATGCACCACCCCCTCCAGTACATATTGCCACTCCTCCAGAGCTATCTTGATCGCCAACATTTCTCGGTCGCCAATGGAGTAGTTGTGCTCAGGAGCAGACAAGGGCTGGCAAAGAAGGTTACCTTATGACCGGTGGCAGATTTCTGCGTGAGAACAGCACCAGCCGTAGAGGAAAAAGCATCCACCACCAAGAAGAACTGCTTGTTGAGCTCCAGTTTGTTCAGTGCTGGAGTCGATGAGAAGGCCTGCTTGCGAGAGATAAATGCACTCTCTGCTTCTAGAATCCACACCTTAGGATTCACCCCCTTGAAGGGTCATGGCAGAGATTGGAATAATTTGGGATGAGAAGTGCAAAATGAACTGGAGGTAGTAATTAGCGAAGCCCAGGAAATACTTAACTGCCTTCACTCTGTCTGGGTGAGGCCACATCAAAACTGCCGACACCTTCTCTGGATCCATCTTCAAAGCGGTTTTGGAGATTATGTAGCCCAGGAAAGGAAGTCTGTTTGAAGATGCACTTTCCGAATTTGGTATGTAGATGATTCTCCCTCATCTGCTGGAAAATATCCCTTCTGTGTGTTGGCAGATCAGGAGAGAACACAAGGATGTCGTCCTGTTACATGACCACACACAAGTAGAGAAGGTCCCTGAAGATATTGTCCATGAATTCCTGGAAGACCGCCTGAGTATTACACACTATTCATAGTGGCCTTTGTGTGTGTTAAAAGCAGCCTTCCATTCATCTCCCAACTGTATACAGACAAGATTCTATGCACCTCGGATGTCAAGTTTGGAGAAAATTCTGGAACCTCAGAAACGGTTGAACACTTCCAGGATAAGTGGCAACAGACACTTATTATTGACCGTGATTTGACTGAGACCTCTGTAGTCATTACATAATCATCCTTTTACTTTACAAAGAAGAACCCAGCTCCGATCAGTGAGGACTTCTGGATAAATCCCTTTGCCAATTTGTCCTTGATGTACTCCGACATGGCTTGACCCTCTGTTGGGACAGAGGGTAAATTTGTCCATGGAGAGGTAAGGAACCCAGAAGTAGATCTTAAGGGCAATCATTCAGCTTATGTGGCGGCAGCGCCTGAGCCTCCTTCTTGACTAAAGGTCCAGTCACACTAAGCAACTTACCAGCGATCCCAACAACGATAGGGATCGCTGGTAAGTTGCTAGGAGGTTGCTGGTGAGATGTCACACTGCGATGCTCCAGCGATCCCACCAGCAACCTGACCTGGCAGGGATCGCTGGAGCGTCGCTACACGAGTTGCTGGTGAGCTCACCAGCAACCAGTGACCAGCCCCCAGCGGCCGCGTGGAAGATGCTGCGCTTGGTAACTAAGGTAAATATCGGGTAATCAACCCGATATTTACCTTGGTTACCAGCGCACGGAGCTACACGTGCAGAGAGCAGGGAGCAGCGCACACTGAGCGCTGGCTCCCTGCTCTCCTAGTTACAGCACACATCGGGTTAATTACCCGATGTGTGCTGCAGCTAAATGTGCACAGAGCAGGGAGCAGCGCACAATGCTTAGCGCTGGCTCCCTGCTCTCCTAGCTACAGCACACATCGGGTTAATTAACCCGATGTGTCCTGCAGCTACATGTGCACAGAGCAGGAGCCGGCACTGACCGTGAGAGCGGCGGAGGCTGGTAACAAAGGTAAATATCGGGTAACCAAGGACAGGGCTTCTTGGTTACCCGATGTTTACTGTGGTTACCAGCCTCCGCAGAAGCCGTCTCCTGCTGCCTGCACATTTAGTTGTTGCTGTCTCGCTGTCACATACAGCGATCTGTGCTTCACAGCGGGACAGCAACAACTAAAAAATGGCCCAGGACATTCAGCAACAACCAACGACCTCACAGCAGGGGCCAGGTTGTTGCTGGATGTCACACACAGCAACATCGCTAGCAACGTCACAAAAGTTGTTCGTTAGCAGCGATGTTGCTAGCGATGTTGCTTAGTGTGACGGGGCCTTAAGACGTCTGCGTAGGACCAGTAGGTGGATGCAGACCAGGAAGATTTAAATGTGTCACAGACGGTCTGTTAGGATGGCCTGGAACGAGGCATGTCATGTGTGACAGTACTGACTTTATCTAAGCACATATCTGGTTCTCCAGTCCAAGATTGGCTTGTGCATACAAAGCCACAGCAGGCCCAGTAGCAGTAGAAGGAGATCTTCTCCGAGTGCAACATTCCCACCCAGAGCTGCACTTGCTTGGTGATGAACTAGACACATCTGACAAAGGTTTTCTATCCATCGATGTTACGGCTATGGAACTTAAAGTCATTGTATGGGAATTTAGTACTGATCCACTACAGCCTGTTGCACGAAGCTTCCTGTGGCACCGGAGTCCAGGCCATCCGACTTGGACAGGATATGGACACTGACACACTTAGGAAAGGGAAGGGCTTGCTTTCACCTAAGGGAGCCTCTTCTACGAACCCTAGGCTTGGAAGTTTCCCAGCTTCACAGGACTGCAGTGGATAAGGTATTTAGGACTCTCACAGTTGAAGCACCGTCCACCTGTGGGCTTGTCCTCCAGGCAAAGTCACGATCCACTTCCATGCAGTCAGGGGAAGCAGTGGAAATGGCAGACCGCAGCACTATGGGTCTCTGGAAGGTGAGAGCCAGGCCAGGCCAAAGAACATCTATCTTGGTTGGCCTTTCTACAGCGTTCTTGGAACCTGAGATCAATGCTGATAGCCAGAGATACCAGGTCGTTCAGGGAAAAAAGAACATATCGAATGGCCAGTTCGTCCTTGATTCCTCCAGGCAGACCCTCCCAAAATGCAGCCACCAGCACCTCATTATTCCAGCCATGTTCTGAGGACAGTGTGTGGAATCGGATCTCATACTGGCCTACAGTGAGACTACCCTGACGCAGTCTGAGAAGTCGTCTCACTGTAGTAGTTAGAGAAGCAAAGATTACAGGATCACTTCTCTACCATAATGGATTGATCCAAGCAAGGGCTTCTTTGGCCAGGTGGGACATCAGATAGGCCACTTTGGCTTGATCTGAGACAAACTGGTGGGAAAAAAGTTCAAAGTGAGTGCAGTAAGCACTGGTTTATGAATATCCTGCACTACTTGGGATCACCGTCAAAGCACGGAGGAGACAAGCGAGGACCGGAATCAGGAGCTGGATATGCTGCCGGAGTAGGTACTACAACATGAACAGGATCAGGAGGAACCATTAGTGGCAAGGCGATTGGACGAGTGTCCACTGACCGCAACTAGTAGAGGACTCAGTCTTGTTGATCCCGTTGATGGACCATCTCTTGTTACAGTTCTGCGAGCTGAGTAGTACTGGAGCCAGTGGAATCCATGACCTGGGCACTGTTAGGCTTGAGGGAGCATATAGGAGTGCAACAACTGGACCACAGTACCGGCTCTACTTGAGGGGCAAATCTAAGCGACTAACTCATCTTCACTAGAGCCTCTGATGGTGAGGATAGGCTTGTGCTGGAAGTTAGCCGTCAGGTGGTATTCAGGAGGGAATGGTACTGTGACAGCTGACTCCAGGGGTAGAGAATGCAGGTACGGGCACAGATGAAGGCAGGTACAATCTCTCGTACAGACAGGTCCAGTTGGGATTGCTAATGCAAACTGGACAATTGGTTCAGTCTGGTATGGAGGGTACGGCGGATGTACTAGGTAGTGCTGGGATAGCAGGTACTAACGAATGTAGCAGGTACAGCTGGTACTGACATGCAAATGACTACTTTGCCCAGGCACCTCCCAAAGGGGGAGAATGCCTTAAAATTCTAGTGCCTCAGCCATAGAGTAGGTGCACGTGTGTACCCTAAGCACACTCCCAGGAAACCTGTGCGGCATACACAGCCGCTGGGAGCCGGCAGCAGGGAACGGAACAGACCCCATCACTGAACCACCGGGAAGATGAGTGTGCTGGGATCCCCGCCGGGAGGAAGGGGCAGGACAGTGCGAGAACATTGGTAACGTCTTTACACTCTACCAGCTTTGCACGTCTAGAGGATTACATTTTTGCCCATTTTTCTTTGCAAAACATCACTAGCTCAGTGAGATTGTATGGAAAGCATCTGTGAACAGCAAGTTTCAAGTTCTGCCACAGATTCTCAATGGGATTTAGGTCTGGACTTCGACTGATCCATTCAAACACATACATATGCTTTTACCTAAATCTTTCCATTGTAGCTATACCAGTATGTTAAAGGGAATCTGTCAGCAGGTGTTTGCTACCTCATCTGACAATAACATAACGTAGGTAAGGAGATTTTGAACCAAAGGATGTATCACACAAATTACTGGCTGATGTCGTTCTGAAACAATCAAATAATTTAAATTCAGGAACACAGCAGGGCCAAGTGAGCTTCTCCGCCCACACCAGGCTCTCAATAGAGATTTTGCATTGATTGTGAGGTTCCAGTCACAGCAGGGGGCGTGTTAGACTGGCTTGCATGTGAATTTTTAGTCCTGTAATGGTAATAACAGGGTAAGGCTGCTTTCACACTACGTTTTTTTAACATCCGTCATGAACGTTTTTTTTAACGCAAAAACGGATCCAGTGCAAATGCGTTTTCATTTCAGTGCATTTGCAATGGACTTGCGTCAACATGCATTCACCTGCGTTTGCGTGCGTTATAGTAAGGATCCAGCGACTTGCAGTTTTTTAACTTTTTTCAAAAACGCTACTTGTAGCGTTTTTGAGCTGTGTCCAAATACTGCAAATTGCTGGATCCTGACTAAACAGCATGCAAACGCATGTGAACGCTGGCATGCTGATAGAGAGGATCCTGCTTGCTCTACTGAGCATGCCCAGAAACCAGCCTCCGTGATCAGTCTCTCCCTCCCTCCCTCCCCCTCCCTCTCTCTCCACTCTCCCCCGCCTGATAGCGGAGGACGCTCGTAACCAAGGTAAACATAGGGTAACCGCGGTCTTAGTTACCCGATGTTTATCTTGGTTACGTGTGCAGGGAACCGGCTCCTAGCAGCTGCAGACGCTCGTAACCAATGTAAATATCGGGTATCCAAGCAAGTTACCCTATGTTTACCTTGGTTACGAGCCTCCACTGTTGTCAGAAGCCGGCTCCCAGTCTTTCACGTTCAGTTCCCCTCACTCCCGATCACATAACTCCAATGCCCGCCCGTAAACTTAAAGTGACAGGATCCTGCAAAATAACACATGCGTTTGCATGCATTTTTTTGCTGTAAAAGCAGGATCCGCTTTTGCAGCACAAAAACGTTCATGACGCATGTTAAAAAAACGTAGTGTGAAAGCAGCCTTATAAAGCCTTTAGTTTACGTAAACAATTTCCAACGCACTGATAACAGAAGAACAGTAGAATTTGTTTTTTAACTCTTACAGGATGATGTCCTCAGCTTACATAGCAAATATAATGAGCCCTCTCCCCTGGGAGAAACACCGCCACACTCACCCTCCTGGTCACTCAGCAATGTCTGCTCTGTCCGGTCTTTGCTGCCAGTTCCCAGGGCATGCGCACTCCGCAGAGGTCTACTGAGAGAATTCTATTCTTAAAGGGCCAGCGCGCCCTAACCTTGAAGTACCTCTCAGCCTGTGGCCTATTTCAGGCACTCTCCACTTATGAAAGGTGTCTGGGTAATGTGGCCTATTGTCACGCTCCCCGGGTCCCGATGTCGTTTCTCACTCACCGCTCCTGTCCCCGGGTCTCCTGCCTCCAGCCACACGTCCTCCTCGGCACCGCTCCCTGCTCTGGCCTCCGGCACCCGGGCGTCACACATGTGCATTAGGGCGCGCGCGAGGTCACTGACTTCCTCTTAAAGGCCCTGCACTCCCTAAACAGGATATTGCATCAGTCAGGGTCAGGTATATTAGGATTTCCCTGCCTGGAGGGCGTCGCCTGTTCGTCAAGTTCTGCAAGCTAGGAGTCCAGGTCCCCATGTGCCTTGCCTGTGCTAACTCTGTCTCTTTCGTAGAGTCTGCTCTGCCTCCATAACCGGCTCCTAAATCCGGGTTTGCCAAGAGGTCCTCCGGTGTCCGTCAGCGGGGAATCCCACCACCGTTACATCTGCCTGTGCCTGTCTGTGATCCCCGGCTTCACCCGGCTGCCTCCCCGTCACATCCAGCTAACCCGGATCCCGTCTGAGCTTCCTAACCAGCACCCGTACCGGACTCCCTTAATTGTCTTCAAGAACTCTGTGGCTCTAAAGACTCCGTTCTACCCGTTCCCTGAGGGACGCTATCCCGGTCCCGCTAGTACTCCGGCTACCGTGTACCTAGGCCCTCTGGTGGGGTGACCGGACAGTCCCTGTATAGGGGTTAGCTCCAGGTTGCCTCACTGGGGGAGTCTGGTGCACGGCCCAGAGGATCCACCATCATCCGGACCTAACACCTATTCATTACAGACAAGTAATGTTTCAAGTTGTCAGGTCCCTTGTGCCGCTGCTGCCACTTTATTGCTGTATTACTCACGCTAGTGTGGCGCAGCTTCAATTTCTGTGGTAGCTCACACCTCTTTCAGACCGATGAGCAATGCTGTTTAATTACAATGACTATGGCAGTTCTGTGCGCACTTTACATAGCCAATAAAGTCTTTTTAGGCACACATTGTTGGTTTTTAAGTACGATCCTTTTCGTGACTCCAATTGAGTCGACCATCAGGGTTTTCTAAAGGGGGTACTCTGGCGTCGGGACTACGGCTACTACACTCTCGATGGGGTTATCACAGGTGGTGGGTCCCGGCGTCGTGCCCTGGGTGCTCACTCTGCGGCTGGGGAATGGGGTACAGGGATGATTTTGGGGATATACGTGACGCCACCTGTGGTGTCTGGTAAGCGGGATATACCAGCGCTGCCCGCGGCAGGCCTCTGAGGCGATGGTGATGGCAGCCTAAGACCTCTCAGCTCCCCACAGGTGGAGCTATTTTACCTCAGGGCGGCGGGTCGCTGACCAGGAGGGAAGCGACCGAGCGGTGATGGCTGCCATCTTCTCTGACGTCGCAGGGTCTTGTCGAACGGCGGAGAGATGACACACCGAGTCCACATCAGCTCAAACAAGTCCTTTTTACTAGCATCTGGTTTGTTTCGCACAGTACACAGCAGAAACAGTTTGGTTACCAGAAGGCCAATGGTCACACGTTTCGTAGGAGATTTAATGACAGAGTCTCTCTCTAAGGTAACCTTTCTTTGTCTCTTTCTCGGTCTCTGCTCTGAGGGCTCTGTGACTGCCTCTTTAACCCACTCGTTAGTCTCGTCAATGGTTTTCCCCAGGGTCTGATGTTGCACGATTTCTTTATCTATCCCGCTACAGTGTCGTGAACTCAGCTTGGGGTTAATAGTCAGACTCTTGATGGGTACCAGGACTCCTCTTATTTAGGATCACAAGTTAACGGTTAATTGTTTGGGGATAAACCTGACAAACCTCCTCGGTTCCGTTATACCGGTGTCGACCTGAATTCTTCAACCGTCTCTCGCCAGACCTAAAGTGTCCTCTTTCCGTCTGGGTTACTCCTCTTCCTGTGTCTTTCTTTTTTTTTTGGGGTACCCTCGCTCGGAAATAACTTCTAGCCCTTCTTTTCGTCATCAATTTACTCTCGTCTCTTCTTGTCGCTCCTTACTGACTGACTGTTAACTGACTAACTGTCACCCAGTCGTCCTGTCAATCACGTCATTTCTCACGCACAGCTAGGCTCCATTCCCCTATGGACCTACTATATAAACAGTCCCAGGAATATGAAGGTAGAGGCTGCTAAGTCAATGTTACTCAATCTAATATAAGACTCTGCATTTCCTCTCTCTTTCACCTGTGACCCAAAGGGCACTGTGACTTGATGGTAAGGTGCCGTATTCCCCTGTAGCGTCTAACCACAAGGGCGCCACACTAGCCTGTATTCTAGCAACAGCTTTTCTGACTGGTCTGAGAGTGCGTTACTCGCGTTTGACTGCCTGAAAACATGCTTTGCATCAGCACCTGTACTTGTACAGCCTGATGTGTCACTTCCCTTTACTGTGGAGGTTGATGCTTCTGAGGTAGGGGTGGAAGCTGTTTTGTCTTAGGGTCCGTCAGTTGGTAAACTTCGTCCATGTGCCTTCTTTTCAAATAAGTTATCACCAGCTAAACGAAATTATCACATTGGTAATAGGGAATTACTCGCCATCAAATTGGCATTTGAGGAACGGCAACACTTTTTAGAGGGGGCCATCACACTGTCACTGTCATTACGGATCATAATAATCTACTGTATCTTGAGTCAGCAAAGAGTCTTTTTTCGAGACAAGCTTGGTGGTCGTTTTTTAACAAGTTTAATTTTTTTGTTACCTACCATCCTGGTTCCAAAACCAACAAAGCAGATGCATTGTCCAGGAGTTTTCCAGGTGGGGAATTTCACGAACTGGACCGGGGGTCACTGGGTTGTCCCTCGGCTCGGTTGCGATCCTGTCAATCTGTGACAAAACCGTACCTCGCAGCTCCACCCTGGCATCTCTAATACTTTGGAGCCACCCGTACCACCTAGTCATTTTTGCCAACATGTGACGTTCTGCGCCCCCAAGGGTTACGTAAGGTCTGCTTGGCACAATGCAGCACTGACACCTACGGTGGCACCGGAAGGCATGGGAAAGGGGAACCAAGCAGGTTGCACAACCTCCGGCTTGACACCCAGCTTTCTCACAAACCTAACAGGCCGACAGGAACTTTCCCCTATCCCCAGTGGAACAGAATTCTGCTGGTCCAAAACAGTGCGGTAGGCTGCCACCAGTTCCTTGTTAGATATAGGCCTGGTCTGTTAACAGGACTATATCGGGCGAGAAAACCAGCCCAGGTAGGGTGTAAAACTAAGCCAAACTCACGGACTTGGGATTTGGGAATTGAAATGAAAGAACAGCCCAAGATTAAATTACATATTTAATCGCCTTAAGGGCACAATAGATAATACACTATACACAAAATGGAATTTACAGATTATATGTCAGAAGTACAGTTACAGATAAGATATGGTTATAAAAAGATACACAGATGGATCAGTTACCTTATTCTTTAAGAATTTGATTGGTGATTGGTTTCACAGAGGAGGCGCTGTGGAGTAACGGGTTTTCAGGGACTCCTCACACGTCTATCACACGTAACTTCTCAGAGAAGAACATCCACAAGATGTCTGCACTGAGGTTATGAATCCCTGCACATTCCATGCTCCCCCCGACCTGGTGACCTGATACTGGGCTGGACATGGGTGTGCCTTTTTATTTTCCAAGGAAATATAGATTTTCAGTTTTCCCCATATTTCAGCCAATGAGCGTCCCACACGGAAGATATGACCATCATAATTCCATTTATTATTTCATCTAGCTATAGTTATTGAGCACAATAGGTCTATGGGCTTCCTTCAGAGAGTTTTTAATTATTGACTGCGACGCACGTCCCACAATTTAGGGGAAAAGTGTGTGACGTGAGTCTAGCTGTCAGGAGTCTGGAAATATGCCTATCTTAGTTGTGGGAATGATGTGCTCCCCAATATTGTAACTTTTACATCAGCACCTCAAAGCCTGGAGTTTTGATTGAAGTTCGCTTGTAAAACTTGTAGGAACCTGAGTAGCCCACCCATCCTTCCTGCTGGTTAGCAGGGGGCTTTGCTGGCTTCCTTGGCCTTAATGGAATTTTGTCACCTTATCCATTTGCTAAGTAGATCTGGGGGAATCGCTGCTGCAGGGCAGGGGTGTGTGCAAATGAACAGTGACAGCTGACTGACTTTTGGAAGTCATAATACTCATAATATTTCTCAGCATATTCCTCATCATAATCCTCACAGGGAAGCCTATGAGGAACCGGTGCCCATACTGCAGAAGGGAGTAGTGGTGTCGGCACTCAGTACATAGGTTGAATCTGAGAGTGCTGAAGCCCAGGATGAGGCACCGTCTGGGATCCCAGATAACAAGATTTTTGTGTCCCTGAACCTTCACCATAAGGTATTGAGGGAGCATCATGGCCCTGTCCTGGCTGGTCACCCTGGGGTGAAGGGTACACTGGAACTCCTGTTGCATTGTTTTTGGTGGCCCAAATCTGGAGGGATGTGGTCTCTTACGTGTCTGCTTGTACCACCTGTGCACATTCTAAGCCATCACACTCTCATTTGTCTGTGTGTTTGCTGCCATTAAGTGTATCTAGCACACCTTGGGTGGATATTTCCATGGATTTCATTACGGATATTCCTCCTTCTGCTAGTAATACTGTTATTTTGGTTGTGGTTGAAATGTTTTCCAAAATGGCACATTTTATTGCTTTGGCATCTCAACCGAAGATTCTAGCTCAGGGATTCATCCATGAGATTGCCAGACTCCATGGAGTCCTTTCTGACATTGTCACTGATAGGGATATTCAATTCATTGCTAACTTCTGGAAGGCCTTATGCGCTTGTCTAGGGATTGAATTATCTCACTCATTGGCGTTCCATCCAGAGTCTAATTGGCAAACTTAGTGCATGAATCAGAACCTGGAGCAGATTTTGGCCTGTTTTGTCTCAGATAACCAGGAGGAGTGGTCCTCGTTCTTCCCTCTAGCTGAGTTGCTTTTAATAACCTTCATCAAAAGTCTTCTGGTGCGTCCACCTTCTCTTGTATTTATGGTCAGCATCCTCAATTCTGTACATTCCTCACAGGGCAATCTTCTGGGGTACCTGAAGAGGGCCTGTTGAAGTCAACGTTTCCGTCTACTTGGAGAAAGATTCAGCAACATTTGCTTAGCATGTGTTCTAGGTATAAGCGTGTGGCTGATTGTGGATGTGTGACTGGTTCGGACCTTTGTGTGGGTGATTTGGTGTGTTTGTCCACAAACAAGCTTAAGATACCTTCACTTAAATTTTGACTGTTTTATTGGTCCGTTCAGAATTACTGCCATGATCAACCCTTTGGCCTTCCGTTTCACAATATCTATGGTATATAAAATCTAGAATGTGTTCCATAAGTCTTTATTGAAGAGATTTGTGAGTTAGGTAACCTCTTTTCCCACCCCTCCACCTCCGGTTTTGGTGGATGGTTCTTTTGAATTCAAAGTGTCTATAATTTTTGATTCGCAGGTTGTTCATTGTTTTCTGCAGTATCTGGTACACTGATGGCGGTATGGTCCCCTGGAGAGGACTTGGGCGAACATTTCAGACATCCATGTGGAACGCCTGGTTAGAGCTTTCCATCACCATCATCCGGAGAGACCTGGTTCAGAGGTCCCTCGTACAGGGAAGATACTGTTACACGGTGCTCAGCTCTAAGGGCGGCTTTGCACGTTGCGACATTGCACGTGCGATGTCGATGGGGTCAAATCGAAAGTGACGCACATCCAGCGTTGCAGTCGATATCGCAACGTGTAAAACCTTTTTGATACGATGAACGAGCGCAAAAGCGTCGTTATCGTATCATCGCTGCAGCCTCCGACATTTCCATAACGCCGGTGCAGCGACAGGTGCGATGTTGTTCCTCGCTCCAGCGGCAGCACACATCGCTGTGTATGAAGCCGCTGGAGCGAGGAACCTCACCTTACCTGCCGCCGGCTGCAATGAGAAGGACGGAGGTGGGCGGGATGTTTACATCCTGCTCATCTCCGCCCCTCCACTTCAATTGGCCGCCTGCCGTGTGACGTCGCTGTGACGCCGCACGACCCACCCCCTTAGGAAGGAGGCGGGTCGCCGGCCAGAGGGATGTCGCACGGCAGGTATGTGCGTGTAAAACTGCCGTAGCGATAATAATCGCTACGGCAGCTTTCACTAGATATTGCACGTGCGACGGGGGCCGGACTATCGCTGCAGCATCGGTAACACATTGTTACCGATGTCGCAGCGTGCAAAGCCCGCCTAAACTTGCCAGGTGTCATAGTGACTTCTGACCCTGTTCACACTGCAGAGACTGACATGCCACCTGATGCTTTAGGGCTGGTTCACACTAAGCGACAGCGACAACGAGGTCGCTGTTACGTCACCATTTTCTGTGACGTAACAGCGACCTTGTAAGTCGCTGTTATGATCGCTGCTTAGCTGTCAAACACAGCAGCCGAAGCAGCGATCATAACCGCGAGAGCAGGGAGCCGCGCACACTGCTTAGCGCTGGCTCCTTGCTCTCCTAGCAACAGTACACATCGGGTTAATTAACCCGATGTGTACTGCAGCTACATGTGCAGAGAGCAGGGAGCCGCGCACACTGCTTAGAGCTGGCTCCTTGCTCTCCTAGCTACAGTACACATCGGGTTAATTAACCCGATGTGTACTGCAACTACATGTGCAGAGAGCCGGAGCCGGCAGCACAGGCAGCGTGAGAGCTGCGGAGGCTGGTAACTAAGGTAAATATCGGGTAAACAACCTTGGTTACCCGATGTTTACCCTGGTTACAGCTTACCGCAGTTGCCAGATGCCGGCTCCTGCTCCCTGCTCGCTTCATTTTGTCGCTCTCTTGCTGTCACACACAGCGATATGTGTGTCACAGCGGGAGAGCGACTTTGAAGAAAACGAACCAGGGCTGTGTGTAACGAGCAGCGATCTCGCAGCAGGGGCCAGATCGCTGCTCAGTGCCACACACAGCGAGATCGCTAATGAGGTCACTGTTGCGTCACCAAAACCGTGCCATAGCAGCGATTTCGGTAGCGATCTCGCTATGTGTGAAGCACCCCTTAGAGTTACTTAATTAGAGCCGGGCGGCGACCTATTGTGTGCTTACTAGGGATCGGTCTAGCAGGAGTAATTTATGCTGGTCTGTGAATTACTGCTAACGTCATTGGTTTCTGGAGACCTATCACGGCCGCCTCCACCCTTGAAAAGATGGTGGAATCTGTTCCTCCATGCCAATAATAGCTTTATGTGATTCTGGTCTACAGTATGTACATGGTTATCCAGCTTCTGATGAACTCCTGTATGCTACTCTGGTGTGTGTTGTGCAAATACTCTTATCGTTTGATTATTTCCTTCCCTCTCTTTATTTCCTCCTGAGCATGTTTTGTCTATACCTCTGAGAGTGATTGCTGGGAGTATGAGTTTTATTTCCCCTCAGTCTGTCTTTCTGTTTGGGATTTACGATTCCAGTCCTGGCCCTCCCCTGGTTTGGGGGTGACGGGGTATTAGATCTAGGGCTGATCAGGAGTCAGGTCTACGCTGACAGTCCAGACCGCTTCACCTTCAAAAATACCTCTGTGATAAGGGACAATTAGGGCTTCCTAGCCTGAGGGCAAATTTAGAAGTCTCTATACCCAGTTACTATGTTACCATAGTGACACCAAGCTCCTAGAGGCCGCCATATCTTTGGCTATATGTGTGGATAGATCGTTCTGAGATAGATTTGTGAGACCACCTTCCCAGGAGACCCTATCTAGGGCATCACTCCATTGCCACGGCGGCATTCTGAGGGTGCACCATTACTCATGGGTTTGGAGGAGCCCATACAGTTAGGGGGAGCTACTCCTTTACATTGTTCCATTGAATTCCGCCTTAAAAAAGGGGTTTGTTTTTTGTGGTAAAAGGTGTCATTTTATTGGAGTCTGCCTTTTGGTTCCTCAGCAAAAGGAACATCTGGGACTTGGCTGACAATTGGTAGTGTTGGGGTGGACAATTGGGATGTGTTTTTCCTCAACATGTAATTCTCGGTTTGTCCTTACAGCAGAGGTGGTGCTAGAGAGCAAATCTGAGAATATTTAGGTGTTTGTGGACAGTGGAACAAGAGTCAGTATGGTGGATTCTCAGTTAGTAAGGATTCATGGGCTTGCTCGTAGTATGTTAACGAATTCAATATCCAACTTTGCCATCGACTCAGAGCTGCTTGCTCAGAGATGCCTTATGCAAACTGTACATGATATAAGACTGAAGGTAGGAACCCTGTGTAATGTCGGCTTCCTTGATATGTCGGCGCACCTCTGCATTCTTGTGTAGTGTCCCTGCTCTCCCCTCTTCCCTGCCATCCACGTGTAGTGCAGTCCCCAGCTCATCCCCCCGTAGATGCCCACATGAGTGTCGGCTTCTGCTCCCGCCTAGGCTGCAGGCCTTGCATATGTTGTGTGGGGCTTCCTGGCCTCCAGCCTAGAGGGCGTGCATGCACACTTCCTGTGCCTTTATAGGGAAGTGTGCACACCGTGCTAAGGTGTCCCCAGCCTATCACCGGGAAGCACCAGCTACTTAAGGCACCCTCTCCTGTTGGGAGAGTCCAGAGCATTTCATTAGGTTTTGTGCCTAGTCCTTGTGTGTTGGTCCTGTCTGTGTGCCCTTGTCTACAAGCCTCCAGCACCAGTCCTGCTTGTAACCAGTACTGTAGTGCCGTATTCATGTTTGTTTCCCTGGACCCGTCCTGTCTGAAGTCTGCTGCTGCTTAAGTCAGGTCACCAGTTTGAGTCTGGTATCCTGTCTGAGTCTATCTAACCTTGGGTCCGGCTTATTCAGGTACCTGCATATCCAAGGACTGGTGTATCCAGTTACTGGCATGTCCTGTAACTCCATCCTTGTCTGTGTTTTCTGTATCCAAAGCCCTGCTGTGTTCTGTGAATAAAGTCCTGTTTGTATTTTGAACCTGAAATCCACACCTGCTGCGCCTGCACCACCCTGCTGTGGTCCACACCGGTTGCGCCTTCACCACCCTGCTGCAGTCCACGCTTGTTGTGCCTGCACCACACTGCTACGGCTCGCGCCTGCTGCATCTTATGACCTGCACCTGATGTCCCTTGTGCTGCCATGTTTGCTGCTGTTCTCCCTGTCCTGTTGTCCCCTTGTACCGCTCAGCTGCCATAGTCCCGGTCAGTGCCTTGGGTGTGCCACCTGGCTTTTTGCCTCATGGCAGGCGCTTAGTTAAGCCCCTCCCAACAAAGGGTAAGCTTGGGTTCCCCCTGTCGTCTACTGGATCCACTATCCCTGCTCACTGCCTCATCCACGGCAGTGAGCGTTACACCCTGCAGTATGAAGTAATTTGCTGCTATGTCTTGGACGGCCTACTTCTTTCTATTGTACTGGATCTAGCCTGGGTGATGAAGCACAATCCAGTGGTGGATTGGCAATCCAGGGAAGTTGTAGAGTTGGAAGATTACTGTTCTGATGACTGCTTAAATACTATCATCTCTGCGGTCTCTACAGAGACCTTAAGGTACCTTCACACTTAGCGATGCAGCAGCGATCCGACCAGCGATCTGACCTGGTCAGGATCGCTGCTGCATCGCTACATGGTCGCTGGTGAGCTGTCAAACAGGCAAATCTCACCAGCGACCAGTGAACAACCCCCAGCCAGTAGCGACGTGCAAGCGACGCTGCGCTTGCACGGAGCCGCCGTCTGGAAGCTGCGGAGACTGGTAACTAAGGTAAACATCGGGTATGGTTACCCGATGTTTACATTAGTTACCAGCGCACACCGCTTAGCTGTGTGTGCAAGGAGCAGGGAGCCGCGCACACTGAGCGCTGGCTCCTTGCTCTCCTAGCTACAGTACACATCGGGTTAATTAACCCGATGTGTAATGCAGCTACATGTGCAGAGAGCAGGGAGCCGCGCACACTGCTTAGCGCTGGCTCCTTCCTCTCCTAGCTGCTGTACACATCGGGTTAATTAACCCGATGTGTACAGCAGCTACATGTGCAGAGAGCCGGAGCCGGCAGCACAGGCAGCGTGAGAGCTGCAGAGGCTGGTAACTAAGGTAAATATCGGGTAACCACCTTGGTTACCCGATGTTTATCTTGGTTACAAGCTTACCTCAGCTGTCAGACGCCGGCTCCTGCTCCCTGCTCGCTTCATTTGTCACTCTCTCGCTGTCACACACAGCGATCTGTGTGTCACAGTGGGAGAGCGCCTTTGAAGAAAACGAACCAGGGCTGTGTGTAACGAGCAGCGATCTCGCAGCAGGGGCCAGATCGCTGCTCATTGTCACACACAGCGAGATCGCTAATGAGGTCACTGCTGCGTCACAAAAAGCATGACTCAGCAGCGATCTCGGCAGTGAGCTCGCTGTGTGTGAAGCACCCCTTACCTGCATTTATATCTGGTATTGAGGATGTGTGTTTTCACAGAGGGGGTGTCAAGATTGCCTCTCTATCATGTATATAACTGTCCCAATAATCTGCTTACTGGAGCAATACTACTCAAGTCCAGACTGAATAATCTTTCTGGTCCAGAGAGACAAGCCATAAAAAATTACATTGCTGAGAGTCTTGAAAAGGGACATATCAGACCCTCCTCTTTGCCTGTGGCGGCAGGGTTTTTCTTCGTTAAGAAGAAAGATAGGGGTCTCCGTCGTTGTTCGAATTTTTAGGAATTGAATCAGATTACCATCCATAACCCATATCCTCTTCCACTGACTCTAGATCTATTCAACCAGTTTGTGGGAGCTAAATGGTTCTCCAAGTTGGTCTTAAAGGGAACCCGTCAGATCCCTTGGGCACTCAGAACCACGAGCGGTTCTGATTGTATATCTAGAATCCCTGTCTAACAGTACCTACATATAATAGCACACATAAACAAAGGTTTAGAAAATGTATTTCTAAAGACTGTTTATGAGGTGCTAATGAGGGCTGTGACTAGTCTCAGGGGCATTAGTTCTCTTGACTAGTCTGCCCACTTATCATGTAATCACGCCCCTGTGGGCATGATTAAATGCTATGCAATGCCCAGTGTCACTAAATCTCTATACAAGGCCTTTCAGAATTTAGCACGTCTGACGCCGGGTGTAGGCTCACTGCACATGATCACAAGTCACCGCATTTCAGGTCACATGCAATATACCTCTTTGGAGCTGGAACGCGTACACCTGGCTTTAGAATAGTACGCAAAACCACAATTGCAGTGACTTCTGATCATGCGCAGTGAGCCTACACCCGGTTTCGGATGCGCTTAATACCGAGATGTACGTGCAGCCTTGTATAGAGATGCAGTGATGCTGGGCATTGTATAGCATGTTATCATGCCCACAGGGGCGTGATTACATGATAAGTGGGCAGACTGGTCAAGGGAACTAACGCTCCTGCGACTAGTCACAGCCCTCATTAGCATCTCATAAACAGTCTTTAGAAATACTTTTTTTTTTTAAAGATTTGTTTGTGTGCATGCAGGGACTGTTAGGCAGGGATTCTAAATATGCATCTAGAACTGCTCGTGGTTCTGGGTGCCCAGGGCACCTGACAGGTTCCCTTTAAGAGCGGCTTACAATCTGGTTGGAATCAGAAAAGGGGATGAATTGAGAACAGCTTTCAATACATTTGAGGGGCATTTCGAAAGTCTGGTCATGCCATTTGACCTCATTGGTGCTCCCGCTGTTTTCCAACATTTGGTGAATGATATTTTTCATCAATTGGTGGGCAGGTTTGTGGTTGTATATTTGGGTGATGTTTTGATCTACTCACCCGATATGGAAAAACATCAGGTACGTGTGAAACAGGTATTACAGATTTTAAGAGATAAAATGTATGCCAAACTGGAGAAATGTATTTTTGCTGTTTTAGAGGTGCAGTTTTTAGGGTACCTGTTGTCGTCTTCAAAATTTCGGATGGAAAATGTGTCATGCTACTGTAAACAATACGTTCTCTTCCTATTACCGTAGATGGCAGCCTTGGACAGAAGTTTTCCCTCATCCTTTCTAAGTACCTCTTCTCTTCAATGTTTTCTCTTTACTTTTTCTTTTCTATTCTTCTTACTTTATCATCTCTCTCTTCCCCCTTTTTTTATTATTATTTACTTGTGGACTTCGTTTATGTTTCCTTATGCATTATCAGAAATCAACATTTTAAGCTTTTTCAGCTATGTTTAAGAATACTCCTTGATCCTCCATTTCCTTCCTCTTCTCCCCCTTCACTAAGGCTATGTGCGCACTTACCGGATTTTTCCGCGGATTTTCTGCAAATTTGCTGCATGTTTCACTGCAGAAAATGTTCATAACATCTCTGCAGTGAATCACCAGCAAAACCTATGGGAAAAAAAAATCCTGTGCGCACTAGGCGGATTTTGACAGCTGCATGTTTTGCTGCGGGATTCCCGCAGCAAAAACAATTGCATGTCACTTCTTTTCCGCACATCGCTGCGGGATTTCACTCCATTGACTTCAATGTAATCGTGAAATCCTGCAGGGAATAACGCAGGCAGCAAATTCTGTGCGGTTCACTGCGTTTTCCTGCGTTATTCCCTGCGGTATTTCGCGGTTTACCTCCGGTAACTGCGGTTTTGCAGGGAAGTGATGTCATTACAGGAAGAGGAAGCGGAGCAGAGAGTAAACACACACACACACATCACAGATACACACAGACATCACAGACATAGAACACATAGACACAGACACACACACACACAGACATCACAGACATAGAACACATAGACACAGACACATAGAACACACATAGAAAGCAAACGGAAATATAGAAAACAAAACACGTGGCCTCCGCTGTATATTTACCGTCCAGCCGAGGTAAACACACAGCGGCGGCCCAGTATTCTCAGACTGGGGAGGGAGAGGGGCAGGGTTAATGTCCCCCACCTCACTCCGGCTCCCGCAGCCGAGAATATCAGCCGCAGCTGCCCCGGGACTGTTGCATGCATTATGCGGCACTACCGGAGTGTCCCCGGCTCTTCCTGCAGCCGTGTAGCAGTGGCAGTCAGGGTAATACAAGGAGTTAATGGTGGCGGATCACCGCCATTAACTCCAGGCTTGATCATGGCAGCGGCTATGTGACAGCTGACATGATCAACCCGTAAGAAAGTGAAAAAACACACAGACCGAAAAATCCTTTATTTTAAATAAAACACAAACAAGCCTCGTTCACCCTTTTATTAACCCCTCCCGAAACAAAGCTCCGACGTAATCCACAGCTCTGGCATCCTGCGATGCTTGCATCCAGCCGCGACTGACACAGACACTGCTGAATGCAGCCTCGCAGCGAGACAGCAGAGGTAACCACAGGGAATTTCCCACGGCCGGTAATGTGAACTCACTGCCGACCGTGAGAAATGCAGAGTGTGCTCACAGGGACTCTATCTATCCCTCTATCTATCTATCTATCTATCTATCTATCTATCCCTCTATCTATCCTTCTATCTAGCCCTCTGTCTGTCTATCTATTCTTCTGTCTATTTTTCTATCTCAGAATGAAATGACTTTTTTTTTTCTTTTTTTTTTTTCAGTGTGCTTTATTGCATTGAATGCAATAAAGCACATACCAACCCGCACGTGGCAAAACCGCGGCAATACCGCGAACAATACCGCGGTAAAACCGCAGCAAACCGCGTGCGGTTTCCGGGTGCGGTTTGCCGCGGTTTTTTACCGCGGGTGCGGTAATCTTTGAATACCTGCGGAATTTTCTTGAGAAAATTCCATTTTCCAGTGCGCACATAGCCTTAAAGTTTTTCCCATCCCCTTACCCCATTCCTTATCCTACCCACTCCTTCCTTAGGAATCTGCTTTATGGAAATATTTGTTTTTTGCTTTAATTCATCTGCTAATGATTCATTCTATTTCCTGTATTATTTCCCCTTTAAAATTTAATAAAAATTTCTGGAACACAAAATTTCGGATGGATCCAGAAAAGGTCAGTGCTGTACATGAATGGAATCATCCAAAAAACCTAAAAGCATTACAGCGCTTTCTAGGGTTTACCAATTTTTACCAGAAATGTATTTAAAATTATTCGGTAATTGTGAAACCTCTCAATGACTTGACAAAAAAGGGTTTGGATTTTTCTAAATGGTCAGACTCCCCAGCAGGCTTTTTACTCTATAAAGGGATATTTTGCCACAGCACCTATACTCATTCAACCTGATGTTTCACAGCCATTTATGGTAGAGATTGATGCATCTAAGGTGAGGATTTTGGCTGTGTTGTCACAGGGTTTGTCAACTGGTAAATGGCGTCCATGTGCTATTTTTTCTATAAAATTGACTTCAGCCAAGAGAAAATATGATGTTGGCATTGAGAACTGCTGGTGATTAAGTTAGCTTTTGAGAAATGGCATCATTGGCTGGAGGGAGCAGTTCATCCCATTACTGTGGTCACAAGCGATAAAAACCTGTCGTATCTTGAACCTACCAAACGACTCAATCCTAGGCAGGCTAGATGGTCTTTATTTTTTGCCAGGTTTAATTTTACTGTCACTTATCATCCCAGGGTTAAAAACATCAAAGCAGATGCATTATCCCGAAGCGTCACTTTTACAGAAGGGAGTGGTCATCTCGGACTTGTGCCCAGACCTGAAGGAGGAGGTGTTGGAGGCTCAAAGGGACGTTCTGGCCTGCTGACCTTCAGGGAGGTTGATGGTGTCACCTAGTTTGCGGCGTAAAATAATTGGAGAAAATCACAATACGATACTTACGGGTTATCCAAGTAGTAAAGCAACCTCAGACCTCCTTTCTCGTTGTTTTTGGTGGTTGAGGTTGCATCAGGATGTAGTTGACTATGTGTCTGCTTGTAGTATTTTTCCACATTGCAAGGTAACGCATACTCGTCCATCTGGATCTGTCCTACCATTGGCTATTCCTAATAGACAATGGACGCATTTATCCATGGATTTCATACTGACCACAGTGCCACACAGTGTTTGGCTCTAAACTCACAGGTGGCATCTGACGCTGTTCACACTGCAGAATGCGACATTCCACACCCTTTGCTTCCTTTGGTGTTTCTGAGTTATACACACAGGCTCGGACCAGCTGTGTTCTCATTATTGATCAGGATTTCAGGAGTTCATTTCTGCTAGCCTGCTGGTTACCTCTTGGATCACATGTTGTGGGAGACCTATCACAGTCACTCACCGCCTTTTTAAGATGGAGGAGCTTGTTTTCCCATTCTGACTATAGATTTTGCTAAACCGATTTGTGTGCTGTTGTATCCCAGTCCTGATGGTGAATGTATTACTGTGCGTGGAGTTGTTGTGGAGTTTCCCCATTGTTTAGTTGTTTCCTCCCTGCTCTTAATTTCCTTCTAAGCTCTTTTTCTCTTATACCTTTGTGTGTGTATGCCATTGAGACAGAGATTTGGTTTCCTCTGTTTGTCTATTTCTGTTGGCTTTATCACTCCTGCCACAACCCTTCCAGCGGTTGGGGGGAATAAGATCAGGGTTGGTCAGGAGCAGGGCAAGGAAGGCAGCCCAGATATCCTCACCATCAGAGTTAACTCTAGGATTAGGCATAGACAGGGTCCCCTAGCCTGAGTGCCAGTTTAGGAGCCCCTGTCCCCTGCTCTCCATCTACACTGTTACATTATAGTCGGCCCATCCTTTGCTGCACTTTCGAGGCAGTTGCAGGTGCTATCCCCCCAGGTGTCAGAATTAAAGAGGCCAATTCAGCAACAAGTTGTCTGCTACTCGTGTTGGTTGCCGGATCGCCAGAATCCAAACTGCCACTCCCAGAGAGCTCTTCAGGGGAGGACAGCCAGTTTGTCACATTCAGGGAGGCATGCAAATTATTTTTTTGCCTTCATCTCAATTCCTCCAGGAGTGAGGCGCACCAAGCAGTTATTGTGATATCGATTCTGAGTGGAGATCTACAAGCATGGGCTTTTTCCTTGCCTCCTGAGTCACCTGTGTTTTTGTCAGTGGACGGGTTTTTTTCTGCACTCGGTCATATCTATGATAATCCAGATAATGTGTTGTTAGCCAAGTCTAAGATCTTTTCACTACACCAGGGAAATCAGATGGAGATTTACTGGGCTGAATTCTGGTGCTAGTCCACAAACACTCAAGGGAACGACCCTGCTCTCAAAAAACAGTTTGTTAGAGCGTGTCCAAGAGGGTAAATGAGGTGTTGATCATGTATAGTGGGGAAAAAAGTATTTAGTCAGCCACCAATTGTGCAGGTTCTCTCACTTAAAAAGGTGAGATAGGCGTGTAATTGACATCATAGGTAGACCACAACTATGAGAGACAAAATGAGAAAACAAATCCAGAAAATCACCTTGTCTGATTTGGCAAGATTTTTTTGCAAATTATAGTGGAAAATAAGTATTTCGTCATCTAAAAACATGCAAGATTTCTGGCTCTCACAGACCTGTAACTTCTTCCTCTGTCCTCCACTCATTACCTGTAATGGTACCTGTTTGAACTTATTATCAGTATAAAAGACACCTGTCCACAACCTCAAACAGTCACACTCCAAACTCCACTATGGTGAAGACCAAAGAGCTGTCAAAAGACACCAGAAACAAAATTGCAGCCCTGCACCAGGCTGGGAAGACTGAATCTGCAATAGGCAAACAGCTTGGTGTGATGAAATCAACTGTGGGAGCAATAATAAGAAAATGGAAGACATACAAACCAGTGATAATATCCCTTGGTCTGGGGCTCCATGCAAGATCTCACCCCATGGGGTCAAAATGATCACAAGAATAGTGAGCAAAAATCCCAGAACCACACAAGGGGACCTAGTGAATGACCTGCATAGAACTGGGACCTCAAAGGTTGCAATCAGTAACACACTATGCCGCAAGGGACTCAGATCCTGCAGTGCCAGATGTGTTTACCTACTTAAGCCAGTACATGTCCGGGCCTGTCTTAAGTTTGCTAGAGAGCATTTAGATTATCCAGAAGAGTATTGGGAGAATGTCATATGGTCTGATGAAACCAAAGTAGCATTGTTTGGTAGAAACACAACTCGTATTTGGATGAGACAGAATGCTGAGTTGCATCCAAAGAACACCATACTTACTGTGAAACATGGGAGTGGCAACATCATGCGTTGGGGCTGTTTCTCTGCAAAGGGAGCAGGACAATTGATCCGTGTACATGAAAAAATGAATGGGGCCATGTATCGTGAGATTTTGAGTGCAAACCTTCTTCCATCAGCAAAGACATTAAAGATGAAACGTGGCTGGGTCTTTCAGCATGATAACGATCCCAAGCACACCGCCAGGGCACCGGAGTGGCATCGTAAGTCGCATATGAAGGTCTTGGAGTGGCCTAGCCAGTCTCCAGATCTCAACCCTACAGAAAACCTTTGGAGGGAGCTGAAATTGTGTGTTGCCCAGCGACAGGCCCAAAACATCACTGCTCTAGAGGAGAGCTGCATGGAGGAATGGGCCAACATACTACCAACAGTGTGTGCCAACCTTGTGAAGACTTACAGAAAACGTTTGACCTCTGTCATCGCAAAGATGAACTTTTGTTTTTGCATTCATATAAATGACTCAAGGTCCAGGGAATATTTCAATTGTAAACAGAGGTTTTTTCCCATACAAAATATATTTATTAAAAAAACAAGTAAATATCACACCATTTGGTGGGACGTGTTACAGGACTATATCAATTCATCTCAGGGTATTTTACAGAATCCTACAAACCCTGGCCCTGGATACGAGGGACAGAGCTGACATAGACAAACCGGACAAATTGATACAATTTAGATAGAATACAGATTCACACATAGGGACGCGATGTCATATATAAGACCAGACCTGGGCAAGGGGCGGCCCGCAGGCCACATCCGGCCCGCCTACTCTATGTGACCGGCCCGCCTGGCTCAGGGCGTCCTTGCTGACCGGTCAGTGATGAGGGCAATCTGACCTGTTGTGCGGAGCTCCAGGCTCCGGGAGGCCCGTGGTCAGATTGCCCTCATCACACGCTGCATGCCGGGTAGAGAACAGAGGAAAGATTCTGCAGCGCCGCACAGTGTAGGCAGCGGAACGCAGGAATCTGTCCTCTGTTCCCTGCCCGGCAACATTCTCTGTGACACACACGCGCGCCCTGATGTCGTCAGTACGGCGCGCATGTGTGTCATTTGAAAAGTTTCCGCCCGGCAGGAGAAGAAGCTGCAGAAGCCGGGGAGAGAAGCAGCAGCGGGGCCCCTACAAGAACAGCAGCGGCGGGGCCCCTACAAGAACAGCAGCAGCGGCGGGGCCCCTACAAGAACAGCAGCGGCGGCGGGGGCCCTACAAGAACAGCAGCGGCAGGGCCCCTACAAGAAAAGAAGCATCTTGGCGGGGGCCCGTACGGAGGTACCTGAGGAGGGAGAGGTGAGTAATAACCTGAGGGGACAAAGGTGGGAGGGGGGGTAACTGGTGAGTAATATTTGGGTGTAGTGATGTAGTATATGAGAATGTAGTTTTACAGGTGTAGTATATAAAGGTCTAGTGATGTATATGGGGATGTAGTGATGTATATTACAGGTGTAGTATATAGGAGTGTAGTGATGTATATTACATGTGCAGTATATAGGAGTGTAGTGATGTATATTACATGTGCAGTATATAGGAGTATAGTGATGTATATTACAGGTGCAGTATATAGGAGTGTAGTGATGTATATTACAGGTGCAGTATATAGGAGTGTAGTGCTGTATATTACAGGTGCAGTATATAGGAGTGTAGTGATGTATATTACAGGTGCAGTATATAGGAGTGTAGTGATGTATATTACAGGTGCAGTATATAGGAGTGTAGTGATGTATATTACATGTGCAGTATATAGGAGTGTAGTGATGTATATTACATGTGTAGTATATAGGAGTGTAGTGATGTATATTACAGGTGCAGTATATAGGAGTGTAGTGATGTATATTACATGTGCAGTATATAGGAGTGTAGTGATGTATATTACATGTGTAGTATATAGGAGTGTAGTAATGTATATTACAGGTTTAGTATATAGGAGTGTAGTGATGTATATTACAGGTGCAGTATATAGGAGTGTACTGATGTATATTACAGGTGAAGTATATAGGAGTGTAGTGATGTGTATTACATGTGCAGTATATAGGAGTGTAGTGATGTATATTACAGGTGCAGTATATAGGAGTGTAGTGATGTATATTACATGTGCAGTATATAGGAGTGTAGTGATGTATATTACATGTGTAGTATATAGGAGTGTAGTGATGTATATTACAGGTGCAGTATATAGGAGTGTAGTGATGTATATTACATGTGCAGTATATAGGAGTGTAGTGATGTATATTACATGTGTAGTATATAGGAGTGTAGTAATGTATATTACAGGTTTAGTATATAGGAGTGTAGTGATGTATATTACAGGTGCAGTATATAGGAGTGTACTGATGTATATTACAGGTGAAGTATATAGGAGTGTAGTGATGTGTATTACATGTGCAGTATATAGGAGTGTAGTGATGTATATTACAGGTGCAGTATATAGGAGTGTAGTGATGAATATTACATGTGCAGTATATAGGAGTGTAGTGATGTATATTACAGGTGTAGTATATAGAAGTGTAGTGATGTATATTACAGGTGCAGTATATAGGAGTGTAGTGATGTATCTTACATGTGCAGTATATAGGAGTGTAGTGATGTATATTACATGTGCAGTATATAGGAGTGTAGTGATGTATATTACATGTGCAGTATATAGGAGTGTAGTGATGTATATTACAGGTGCAGTATATAGGAGTGTAGTGATGTATATTACAGGTGCAGTATATACTGCAGTGAATATTGAGTATAATTACCATTGATAAGGAGCGGGAGGCAGCAGATCCAGAGACAGCAGCGCTGGAGAGAGGTAACTATAGAAAATCTTTTTATTAAAAAGACTCGTGTTTTCTCTGGTAGTTGTCACACTGATGTCACACAGATCACATCAGTGTGCGATCCGTGTGACACCTGTGCTGCCGGAGAAAAAATAAATGGACATGTCTGCGTGTGTACATGCAGGGCCACGAGGGGTCACACAGTCCGTAACTTACTGTTTGTTTATGAAGGGATAGTATATATACTGTATACAATATTGGGTAAAACTGAGTTAATTATATTAGTCTGACCCTCTAAAACCATCCCAATTTCTCATGCGGTCCCATGGGAAAATTAATTGCCCACCCCTGTATAAGACAATAAATAGCCGGACTTAACTTTCAGACTGCAATAAAGGTCTCCAAGCAGTAATGAACATTGCACAAATATAATTATCATTGAAGACGATGCAGTCCTTATAGGTCCAAAAATCGCATGGTATACGATGTCCAAGTCCCTTCAGTAATAGAGTGAACCAGCAGCCATCTACAATGGATGAGATCTGTCTCTGCCTCGACGTTTTTCCCCACAGAGGTGGTTCATCAGGAGGCTACAAAGACAAGTGTAGTCTGTCAGAGACCAAACCAGCATAAATAACAACACATAACAAGAGTGAATTACACCAAACAAGTGATATGTGATGAAGAGCATAGTCAATAGTAACAAACACTTGCCCTCTTTTGGTCACGGCCCTTCCTGTGGCGAATGGTGAAGTTATATTGCTGGAGTGCAAGGCTCCATCGCAACAACCTCCCATTGGTCCCAGAGATAGTATGTAACCAGCTGAGGGGGTTGTGGTCCGTCTCTACGATGAAGCTGTGCCCTTATAGGTAGGGTTGCAGACGCTGCAGAGCCCACACTATGGCCAGGCATTCCTTTTCCATCGTGGAGTAGGTCACCTCCCTCGGCAACAGCTTCCTGCTCAGGTACAAGACTGGGTGCTCTTGGCTCGAGTCCACCTGGCTGATCACTGCACCGAGGCCGAAGTCACTGGCGTCGGTTTGTACTACAAACGGCAGTGTAAAGTCGGCTGCCTATAGCACTGGGAAGCTGGACAGGGCAGTCTTGAGGGCCCGGAAGGCTGTCTCGCAGTCCACTGTCCAATTAACTGCGGAGGGCAGCTTCTTTTTGGTGAGGCCCGTCAGGGGCTTCGCCAGGCTACTATAGTGTGGAACAAACCTCCTATAGTACCCGGCGGTCCCCAAGAAGGACATCACCTGCTTCTTGGTCCTGGGGGTGGGCCAGGATGTGATGGCCTCCACTTTCCAAGGCTCTGGCTTCAGATTTCCCCTGCCTACCCGGTGACCCAGGTAGAGGACCTCACTCATGCCCAGCTGACACTTCCTTGGCTTGATGGTCAAACCTGCCTGGTGGATCCGTCTGAGCACCTGTGCTAGATGCTTTAGGTGATCCTCCCAGGTGGGACTGAAGATGGCGATTTCATCCAGGTACGCGGCCGCATACCCTTCCAGTCCCTTGAGCAGGGTGTTGACCATCCGCTGGAAAGTAGCAGGGGCATTCTTCATTCCGAATGGCATCACCGTGGACTCGTACAGTCCAAATGGGGTAATAAAGGCAGAGCGTTCCCTGGCCTCGCGAGTCAAAGGGATCTGCCAATATCCCCGGCTCAGATCCATGATGGTCAGGTACTGAGCCCCGGCCAACTGATCGAGCAGGTCATCGATGCGCGGCATTGGGTACGCATCGGCGACCGTGACAGCATTGAGACCCCTGTAGTCCACGCAGAACCGAGTGGTTCGGTCCTTCTTTGGGACGAGGACTACAGGCGAGGCCCAAGCGCTGTTGGATGCCTGGATTACCCTCAGCTTCAGCATCTCGTCAATCTCCTGGCGCATGTGTTGCTGCACCTCCAGGGAGCCCCGATATGCTGAGCGCCGGATCGGTGGGTGATCCCCAGTGTCCACGTGATGGACGGCCAACTCAGTCCCTCCAGGCTGATTGGTAAACAACTCCCGGAAGGAGTGTAGGGTGGCCCACAGCTGGGACCGTTGGTCCTCCAAAAGCTAGTGGCCAACCTCCACATGCTCGATGGATCCACCTGCCCTAACCTGGGCGAGCATATCCAGGAGGGTTTCCACCTCTCCCTCTTCGGGCAGGTTGCACACGGGGAGTGCACATGCCTCCCGCTCATGAAGTGCCTTCATCATGTTCACATGGAAGGCCTTCCGCCTTCCACGGGCGGGGTTCAGGGTGACCAGGTACGTTACAGGGTTGAGCTGCTGGTACACGAGGTATGGGCCTTCCCAGGCTGCCTATAGCTTATCCTGTGGTACGGGGACCAGTACCCACACCTTTTGGTCCTGTCACAAGCATTCTGGTCGTACCAACGCTTCTGATCGGCCTGGGATTGAGCCATATTGTCATGCACCAGCTGCGCCAAGGCCTGCATCTTGTCCCGGAAACGCACAACATACTCGGATGACTGACACTCCAGGGGTGGCCAAATCTTCTTCCCAAACCTCTGTCACCAGAGCCAGGGGGCCCCGCACACTTTGCCCGTACAGGAGCTCAAAAGGCGAGAATACCGTTGAGGCCTGTGGAACCACCCAATAAGCAAATAACAGGTGTGGGAGATACCGCTCCCAGTCACGCCCATGGGAGTCGACCAACATCTTAAGCATCTGCTTTAACACTAGAAGTCCCAGAAATTTCGAGCTCCCCCCTGAAGTCCCGAAAGAGGGTCAAATGACATACAATAAACTGAATAGAAATAACAAAAAACTAAATATCTAAACTCAATGGAAAAGAACAACCTCCTGTGGTGCGACAGTAATGGCCTTAATTACAGAACAAAAGACAGTGATTATAGGAAGTTAGCTAAAAGTGTTAGCTAAAAGCTAGCTTCTAGTGTTAAGGTGTCATTGAACCGCTCACACAGGCCATTAGTCTATGGATGGTACGGGCTGGTCACCAGATGTTGCACCTGGATTTGCTTACAGAAGGACTCCATCAGCTGTGACATGAATTGGGTCCCTTGGTCAGTGAGCATTTCCTGGGGAACACCCACTCGGGAGAAAATCTCCAGCAATGCTGTGGCCACCTTGTCGGCCCGAATGGACGACAAGAATACCGCTTCAGGGTACCGGGTGGCATAATCTACTACCGTCAGTATGAAGCATTTCCCAGAGCTGCTGGGGATAGCCAGCGGGCCGACCAAATCCACAGCCACCCTCCTGAAAGGCTCATCAATGATGGGCAAAGATATCAGTGGGGTTTTGGGGCGTGGCCCTGCCTTCCCCACTCTCTGACAGGTGTCACACGAACGGCAGTAGGCAATCACATCGGCCCCAATCTTTGGCCATTAGAAATGCTGGGTTAACCTGGCCTTGGTCTTAGCGATCCCTAGGTGTCAGGCCATCGGAATCTCATGTGTAATCCGCAACAGCTCCACCCAGAAAAGATAGGGTACCACCAACTGTCGGTCCCTGGGCCACGCCTCTGGTGAACCCTGCTGGACCGTGACTCGGTACAGCCGTCCTTGGTCCCAGACCACTCGCTCTGGGTCCGAGTCCGAGGTGGGCTGTGCCGCCTGCTCCTTAAGAGCTTTCAGGCTGTCGTCAGCTTCTAACACTGCCTGAAACCCCTGACTAGATGTGGCCAGAATCGACGAGACTGCCACATCTTCGGTCAGTACCCCGGGACCTGTGTCCTGGCCTCCACCTGACTCGGCTGCCACTTGGTCAGAAAGGGAAGAGCTATCAGTCCTCCGGGAGGCCCCTTGGGTTCCATCACTCCCATTGCGGGTGACAGCGGCCATGGCCGCTGTTACCGTGGGTCGTGCCTGCTTCCCCTCCGTTCCTAACCAAGTCGCCAATTCAGGCAGACCTATCTAATCCTCCCCAGATCTCACTGGTTGCCCCACAATGATCCTTGGCATAAACTCGCTGACACCAATCGATTACGATAACTATTACGCCGAGCACACAGATGTGGCATTCAGGATGGAGATAACAGAACAGCCCATGATTAAATTATATATATTCAATCGCCTTAAGGGCACACTAGATACTACAATATATACAATATGGAATTTACAAAATATATATTTATATATATATATATATATATATATATATGTCAGAGTACATTTACAGATAAGACGTGGTCACAAACAGAGTCAGATCAAGCAGTTACCTTATGCGTCTGGCCACAGGGGGGGGCGCCGTTTGACCAGGGTTTCATGGACTTCCTCCCATGTGTATAGTACGCATGACCCCCGAGTACAGACAATGCTCAGATCCCTGTGCCTAACTTTTATCTGTTCTGTCTTGGGCTCATACGGCCCCCCTCGTGACATCATCCTGGCTGGGAATTCCCTCCCCCTTCTGCTATCTGAGAATAATCGAACGTTATATTTCCCAGCCTAGCTCTGCCCCTGAGCTTCTCACACAGAAGATATGACCCTCATTTTTGTTGTTGTGAATTGATCTCCATTTTGATAGGAAATATGAGAGTCCTGCAGGCTATCTGTGGCCAGTTATTAATTATGGAGGGCTACGCACATCATACAGTTTTGCCGAAATATGTGTTACGTGCGTCTGGCCCTCAGGAGTATGAAAATATTCCTGTCTTGTTTGTGGGGGCAATGTACCCCCCAATATTGAAACTCCTCTGACGGTTCCAAATCGCCTGGAGACGTTTGAAGTTAGGTTATAAACCTGGAGCTCAACTCCCACCTCCTGTGTAGGGCAATTCACTCCGCAGGGGGTGTGCTGGTTCAAGAGCTATCCTAATTGGATTTTGACACCTTGAGTTTTACATTTGCTGGGTCTCCAAGCAACAGGAAGGGAGGGGGCGACATCACGGAGTAGCTGACTGAAATGACTAAATGTCATAATTCTCATCATATCTCAGGATGTCCCTTACAATGGGTCTACATATTTCCTCCACCATGATGTCTCAGTGTTTATGACTTGCCAGAGTTAAAATAAGGGGCCAGTACATCCCTATTAAGGTTTTTCTAGATAGTGATTTTGGTGACAACATAATCGATGAACAGTTTGCTCACTCCTCCAGGTTAAGGGTGAACGAGATACCTTGTCCTGCCCAGATTTTTGCCATTGACTTGTCACCTCTTTCCCAAGGAGTCTTTAGGGACTGTGTATAGGGGTTGGAACTCCGTATAGGGGTACTCCATTCAGAGTACATGCTTCGTGCTTAAAAGACCTTCTGCCTTAAATTGTGTTAGGTTTCCCTTGGTTTACATTACATACAATGTTGATGACTAGAAGGCCCAGGACATAATTAAATGGAACTCTCACTATAACGAACACCGTCTATGGACCTGTATCTTGGCAACAACCACTAGTATCCCAGATCCTTTCTCAGAGTTTGGTGATGTGTTCTCTGAAAAGGGTTGTCAGGAGCTGCCACCGCGCAGGCCTTATGACTGCACCATAAGGTTGACGCAAAGGGCCAAGTTGCCCAAGTGCAGACAGTATAATCTGTCCGGTCCTGTGAGACAAGCTGTCAAGGAGTACATAACGGAGAGTTTGGCTAATGGTCACCTAAGGCCATCTTCTTCCCCTGTGGCTGTGGGTTTCTTGTCAAAAAGGATGGTGGACTGAGTCCGTATCTAGATTTCCGTAAGCTTAACCAGATTATGGTTCGTGAACTGAATACTATGCCTCTCATTACGGAGCTATTTAACCAGATTACCGTTGCTAAATGGTTCTCCAAACTCGATCTCAGGGGGCCTATAATTTGATTCGGGTCCAACAGGGGGATAAGTGGAAGGGGGATAAGTGGAAGATGGCAACCTACAAGCCTACAACCTACAATAGCCCTCAGTCCAGTAGACCACTGCGCAACCAGCTCTGTCCTCACCTATTGTACCATCACCCATTCCCTGTAGACTGTGAGCCCTCGCGGGCAGGGTCCTCTCTCCTCCTATACCATTCTGTTTTGTACTGTTAATGATTGTTGTACGTATACCCTCTTTCACTTGTAAAGCGTCATGGAATAAATGGCGCTATAATAATAAATAATAATAATGGCATTTAATACACCAGATGGTCACTTTGAAAATCTGGTGATACCATTTGGCCTAACCAACGTGCCTGTGGTTTTTCAGCACTTTGTTAACAAGATTTTTGCTCATATGTTGGAGAAATTTGTTATTAATTCCTTGGATGACAATCTCATTTATTCACAGGATTTGGGGTCACATTTGAAACATGTTACACAGGTTTTACAGATACTCAGAGCAAATTGTACACAAAATTAAAACAGTCTGTATTCGCCGTTCAGGAACTTACATTTCTGGGTTCTGGGTTCAGCTTCTGGTTTTAGGATGGATCCCTCTAAGTTACATGCTATATTAAAATGGGACTGTCCTGAGAACCTATATTTGCAAGAAGTGTTATCTTCCCTGACCGCTCCCTTTCTCCATACATTGGGACCACATGAAACTTCTGTCTTACCCTATATTTGCAGTGTTATCTGACCTGACAGCTCCCTTTACTGCGCATTGGGACCCATGACACTTCCATGTGTTCCTATACTTGCAGGCAGTGTGCAGAGTTTGAGCCTGGGCCCCCCACCTCGTCAGATGTATGGGCCATTGTAGCACTCTAAATCCTATAAAGACATACAAGTTGCCCCCCCCCTTCATCATGTAGTAATGTCCCACATGCTGTATTACTCCCTGGTAAATATGTCCCCCATCCTGGTAAATATGTCATCTAGATGGCCACATCCCGGTGTATGACCCCACCATGGCTATATCCTAGTATATATGGTGCCATCCTGGTATATATGTCCACTATCATGGGCCCCATGCAGGTATATATATCCCTATCATGGCCCCATTATGGATATAGCCTTGTATATATGTCCCCATCATTGCCCATCCTTATATATATGGCCCATCTTGGTATATATGGCCCCATCCTGGTATATATCCCTATCAGTGAAATTCTGATATATATGTCCCTTTCATGGCCCCATCCTGGTATACTCACAGCAGGATAAAGCACTGATTAACTGCTCAGGCCAAGAAAAACTAATGCACTAACAGGGTGCAACCAGACCCCCAATAGATGGAAATATCACAGGTGCAAGAGGAGTAAATCACTCACACAACTCCAGAATAAGGAGGGTGTGATTGCTGGATGATAAAATTGCACACTAGTGGCTTGCATAGGGCTCAGTTCACACTTACAGGCGCATAGTAACCCAGTCAGCAGCCTATTACGCTCCCATACTATTCGATCAGGTGGGCTACCTGGTACTAGTATGCACCATATAGGGACGGAGTCATCAGTATGCAAGTCCAAACATTAAGGTGCCTGGCTGCACCCTGTATAAAATGCCATGTGCAGAAAAATAAATACACAATATCTGAGGTATTAGTCTATATTATGGCCAAAATAATGGTAGCCTACAAACCCCGTCACGGTTCCTCATACTTTTAGGTCCCTACACTAATCTATATAATTAAAAAAATACCAAAATATCAAAAAGAGCCCTCTTTTTGATATTTTGCTATTTTTCAAATTATATAGACAATCTGAGCAAATATGTGCACAAAAGATAACATGATTATACTTGTGCAACATATACTTACAATTTAATCTCATAAAGGACAACAAAAAAAAATTCACAATGCTGCAAGAGAAATTAAATATGGCGCAAAAAAAAGTGATGGTCAAGAGTGTACAATAAGAAAAATTAGCACCAGGCACTCCAATTAACCCCTTCACGACCATGGACGGATATATCCGTCATGGAGCGTGTCCCGTTAAGACCGCGGGCAGGCGGCGGCGGTCGGCACACATATCAGCTGTTTTCAACAGCTGACATGTGTGCCTGCTAGCCGCGGGTGGAATCGCTTCCATCCGCGGCCATTAACCCCTTAAATCTTGCTGCCAAAGTCTGGCAGCAAGATCTATATGCGCGCGGCCATGTTTTTTACTTACCGCCGCCCCCACCGGACGTCACGTGCGTGATCACGTGACTATCGGTGGTTGCCATCGTAGCACAGGGTCATGTGATGACGCCTGCAGCTATGAAGTTTCACTTTCGTTTGCCCTCGGCCGCGAGCAAAGAGAAACAGAAAGTGACTGAATCTGCTGTTTACAGCTGTATAGCTGTTATCAGCAGATAGATAAGAGCGATCGGATTGCTGATTGCTATAGCCCCCTAGGGGGACTAGTGAAATAAAAAAAAAAGTAAAAAAAAAAGTTTTAAAAAATAAAAAACAAACAAACCTAAAAGTTCAAATCATCCCTCTTTCCCCCCATTGAAAATTAAAGGGTTAAAAAAATAAATAAATATACACATACCGTATTTTTCGGACCATAAGACGCACTTTTTTTCCCCCAAATGTTGGGGGAAAGTGGGGGGTGCGTCTTATGGTCTGAATGTGGCTGCGGGGAATGTGGGTGCTGCGGTGGAGCGGGTCATCGGGGGCACGAGCAGGCTGTAGCAGCCTGCCGTGACCACGTGGACCCGCTCATTTAATATGCACGCCCATCCCCCGCCCATCATCCCTCAGCGCTGAAGCCGGCGCTGACAGGTGGGCGGGATGATGGGCGGGGGATAAACAGCCGGCTCGCATGATCACCCCTGGCAACTACGGCCTGGAGTGATCATGTGCGGCTGTATTCACTGCTCCCCGCGCGTCATCATCAGCGCGGGGAGCAGTGAATCAGTGAGTGTACAGTACTCACTGTTCCCTGCAGCATCGCTCGTCCTTCCGTCTGTGTCAGCGGCAGCGCCGCTGATTGGAGCCGTCCCCATTACCCTGCTGGATCGCGATCATCTCCTGTGTTTGTGCCGGCAGCTGAGTGGAGACTAGCGGCCGCACAGCGATGACGTCATCGCTGTGCGCACGTGTCCACACGCAGCGGCCGGGACACTGGCACAGACACAGGAGATGATCGCGATCCAGCAGGGTAATGGGGACGGCTCCAATCAGCGGCGCTGCCGCTGACACAGACGGAAGGACGAGCGATGCTGCAGGGAGTGAGGTAAAGTGAGGTGAGTATGAACGTTTATTTTTTTTATGTGCCACAGGATGCGGCCATACACCAGGATGGGGGCATATTATGAGCCGGATGGGGGCATATTATGAGCCGGATGGGGGCATATTATGAGCCAGATGGGGGCATATTATGAGCAGGATGGGGGCATATGATGAGCCGGATGGGGGCATATGATGAGCCAGATGGGGGCATATTATGAGCCAGATGGGGGCATATTATGAGCAGGATGGGGGCATATTATGAGCCGGATGGGGGCATATTATGAGCCGGATGGGGGCATATTATGAGCCGGATGGGGGCATATTATGAGCAGGATGGGGGCATATTATGAGTCGGATGGGGGCATATTATGAGCCGGATGGGGGCATATTATGAGCAGGATGGGGGCATATGATGAGCCGGATGGGGGCATATGATGAGCCAGATGGGGGCATATTATGTATATCTAGGTTAGAACCTGGCTCAACCAATCTGATAGCAGGTGCTCTGGAGAAACAGCAGACTATGTAGAAAATATACTCCGGCACACTATAGAAAAAACTAAGGAGAAGTCCAATATGATGCTCAATAGTGTCTTTATTTTAAATTTGAATATTGTCCGACGTTTCAACCCGTCAAGGGTTTTCTTCGGGGACTATGATAGATAAGATTACATTTCCTTAAACGAGCACCGAAAATTGCGTAGGGTAATTTGACACAATGGTGTCCACGGACGGTACTCAATGGATCAAGGACATCCAATCAAGTGAGTATGAAGAAACGTAAACGACCTTCACTGTTATATAGAAAGGGTTCAATATGTAAATTCCTAGAGGGTCATGTGCCTCATGTTTCTCATGGGTGGGGCCGAGTACGAGCTGGAATACCCCGGTCACGTTTTGGTCAAATCGACCAGTATGAATGAGTAAGTGGTGCTATGAGTGTAGGAATAAGTCCTAATGGGTGCTCCAGCCGTTTCAAGTATCCAAACTCGACTATGGTTATTAGCAACAACAGGTGGACCACATGAAAGTAAGGTTGTATCAGCCCCTGAATCCAAAGAGGTAAATCTATATCCTTCTGGGGATGATGTTGCAACAAATGTGAATAAGGCTGCCTCTGTGTTGTCGCAGAACGGCAATACAGATATATGTGTACCATAAATGTGAAGGAGACTGACCTAATGTTGACTAGACATAGGGTCTAATTATGAGCAGGCCAAAGGCTCTGTATAACACATCACCACGTGCGAGGCGCCGGACCACGTGGTGATGTGTTTGGATTCAGGGGCTGATACAACCTTACTTTCATGTGGTCCACCTGTTGTTGCTAATAACCATAGTCGAGTTTGGATACTTGAAACGGCTGGAGCACCCATTAGGACTTATTCCTACACTCATAGCACCACTTACTCATTCATACTGGTCGATTTGACCGAAACGTGACCGGGGTATTCCAGCTCGTACTCGGCCCCACCCATGAGAAACATGAGGCACATGACCCTCTAGGAATTTACATATTGAACCCTTTCTATATAACAGTGAAGGTCGTTTACGTTTCTTCATACTCACTTGATTGGATGTCCTTGATCCATTGAGTACCGTCCGTGGACACCATTGTGTCAAATTACCCTACGCAATTTTCGGTGCTCGTTTAAGGAAATGTAATCTTATCTATCATAGTCCCCGAAGAAAACCCTTGACGGGTTGAAACGTCGGACAATATTCAAATTTAAAATAAAGACACTATTGAGCATCATATTGGACTTCTCCTTAGTTTTTTCTATAGTGTGCCGGAGTATATTTTCTACACGGGGGCATATTATGAGCCGGATGGGGGCATATTATGAGCAGGATGGGGCATATTATGAGCCGGATGGGGCATATTATGAGCCGGATGGGGGCATATTATGAGCCGGATGGGGCCATATGCCATGATGGGTTATATAGCAGGATGCGGCCACATGCCAGCATATAGCAGGATGCGGCCATATGGCAGGATTACGGTGTATAGCGGATGAGGGACATATACTGTATATACCAGGCAGGGAGGATCATTACCAGGATGCGGCACCTTAGTAGAGAATTTGGGGACATTACCCCCATAACAGTGTCAGCAGCAGATCCTCGCCCCATGACAGTGCGTCATGACCACATTTTTTGCTTAAAATTTTATTTTCCTATTTTCCTCCTCTAAAACCAGGGTGCGTCTTATAGTCCGGTGCGTCTTATAGTCCGAAAAATACGGTATTTAGTATCTCCACGTTCAGAAATGCCCGATCTATCAAAATATAAAATCAATTAATCTGATTGGTAAACGGCGTAGTGGCAAAAAAAATTCCAAACGCCAAAATTACGTTTTTTGGTCGCCGCAAATTTTACGCAAAATGCAATAACAGGCGATCAAAACGTATCAACTGCGCAAAGATGGTACCGTTAGAAACGTCAGCTCGAGACGCAAAAAATAAGCCGTTACTGAGCCTTAGATCCCAAAAAATGAGAACGCGCGCCACTTTTATTGGACAAACTTGTGAATTTTTTTTAACCCCTTAGATACAAGTAAACCCATACATGTTTGGTGTCTACAAACTCGCACCGACCTCAGGCATCATACCCACACATCAGTTTTACCATATAGTGAACACCGTGAATAAAACATCCCAAAAACTATTGTGCCATCACACTTTTTTTGCAATTTTTCCGCATTTGGAATTTTTTTGCTGTTTTCCAGTACACCATATGGTAAAACGTATGGTTTCATTTAAAAGTACAACTTGTCCCGCAAAAAACAAGCCCTCATATGGCAAGATTGACGGAAAAATAAAAAAGTTACGGCTCTCGGAAGAAGGGGAGCAAAAAACAAAAATGCAAAAACGGACAGTGCCCCGGGGCTGAAGGGGTTAATGTGAAAAAAGAATACATTTTATTACAACTTCAAACAGTTCAACGTTTCGGTCGCTGCTTGGACCTTCTTCAAGAACTGACAAATAAAACAAATACAATTCCATTTAGATAAATATAATAAATGGTCTTCATAATGCTCAGACACAATGTCTAACAGACAAGAGAAAGAAAATTAAAATAAATGGAGAAATGCGGAAGGGATGGGGGAGGAGGGAGAGGAGATCCGAGTGAGTGAAGTGAGTGAAAACGATATATTCAAAAAATTGTAAGGAAAAAATCATAACTATAAAAAACGTGATATTGATAGACTAAATGAATTATGCGCTTACTCAGCTGTGAAGCCTTATATGAACTACTCTTAAGTAAATAGAAAGGGACAGAAACTGTGGAAATAAGTGAACGGTGACGTCAAAACAGGCATAAAAATCATGTCATGAATCTATGAAAATGACAAGAATAAAAGTAGCTGCTCAACCTGTCTTATAATTGAGAGGCGAATGAGAGAAGTTCAAATGTGAATGAGAAACCAGGTAGGAAGTGGACTAGAGCAAAAAAAAAAAATATTGGTAGTTATGAATCCCATATATCTGGGAATAAGGATTAAAGAAATAGAACACAGAGAATAGCGGTAAGCTCTTACCCTGTTATAAGAATGGTTTTGAGTAGAAATTCACCTATAGCGAACGGTGTGTGAATCATTAACCAGCAATGATGAAGATTGCTCTATGAAAAAGGGAACACATATTTCATAAAATGAAATATAAAAAAGGAAAAATTAGAAATCATGAGTCTAGCTGTCTAACGTGTTGATATACTAATAGATAACCAATTATGATATCGTGTAAAAATGTAAAGAGGAAAATTAGAAATCATGAGTCTAGTATAACTGGGGGTAGGAAATCACAGAGATGACACTAGAGAACAATAGCTGTCCAACATGTTGATATACTAATAGACAACCAATTATGATATCGTGTGAACATGTATCAATTGACTCTAAAGGGCCCGTTACACGCTACGATATATCTAACGATATATCGTCGGTGTCACTTCGTTAGTGACGCATATCCGGTATCGTTTGATATATCGTAGCGTGTAACAGCTACAAGCGACTGTGAACGAGCAAAAATACTCACTTTATCGTTGCTCGTTGACACGTCGCTCATTTTAAAAAAAAATTGATCGTCCTTCTGCGCACCGGTTGTTCATTATTCCCGAGGCAGCACACATCGCTCCGTGTGACACCCCGGAAACGATGAACTGCAGCTTACCTGCATCCCACCGGCAATGTGGAAGGAAGGAGGTGGGCGGGATATTACGTCCCACTCATCTCCGCCCCTCCGCTTCTATTGGCCGACCACTGTGTGACGTCGCTGTGACGCTGAACATCCCTCCCCCTTCAGGAAGAGGATGTTCGCCGCCCACAGCGAGGTCGTTCGGGAGGTAAGTAGGTGTGACGGGGGTTACCGACTTTGTGCGCCACGGGCAACAAATTGCCCGTAACGCACAAACAAGGGGGGCGGGTGTGATCGCACATGCAATTGCACGATAAATCGCCACGTGTAAAGCGGCCTTTACCCTGTTGCGGAAAAGGTTTGGGTGAGAGTTTACATGAAGTGACTACCATGTAAATTATTGGTCAGAAATGGTGTAGATTGTTCTATGGAGGAAGGAACACATTACAAAATAAACTGTATAGTAGCATGTTGTAGAAAGATTTAGCTAAGTATAAGATTACCAATACTTGTAACAACACAATTTGTGCAGAGTCCACCGCTATTGAATATAAAGATAAATGTAGGAAGTTGGGTGTTTACACTATAAAAAAATAAAATTGATGCATATTGACTGTATGTAAGACAGGGGGCAAAAGGAAATGTATGTATATGAGGTTTAACTTATCCAGAAAAAGCAGAAAAGAAGTATGCGGTATCCACCGCTTGTAATAAAGGTAAGGTAATCTGGCTGATGTCACTATGGATAGAGGTAATGATAGTCAAATAGAGAAAATAAAGCTGCTATGCGTATAAGTATAAGGCTAAACTTACCCAAAGGGGCAAGAGGAAAACATGCCGTATCCACCGCTTGTTAAGGGTATGGTGACTAAGGTTGCCGTTACTATAAGTAAAAGCAACCATGGTAAGGAAAAACAGAAGTCATATAATCGCCATGGGGACGGACAGTGACTTACCAAGAGAGAGAAAAAGAATCACATGGTATACACTGCTAGTGGGGAGCGCCATTGTGGAGGCGGAACGTCCGGGTAGAAATACCTTCCGGGGAATGAGTGACAGGTGAAGTCTGTGATGTGTGTGGTGAGCAGTACGCATGCGTGAGGGACAAACAGCTCAATCAGCAGAATGAATAGCTGCAAGCATCAGATGGTGGCGTATATGGTAAGGTGAACATGATTCCAGATGGGATGCGGGAACTGGGACACCAGAGAGGGATCTAGGACAACAGAACATAGGTTCATGTACGACTCTGTAAAGAGATAATATTGTAATTAGAGTACATCCGGATACCAAATAACAGCAAAGTGAAAACATACATATTGTAATCTAATTATACAAAATAGATAACTGAATATTTAAATCGTTATATTAATTCACAAGGCAATGCAGTGATTATAATACCAAATACTATTCTTATACCAGAAGAAGCATACACCTAATATAATAGAAGAGATGATATAACATGTTAGTCATAATCTTTACAGAAAAGATGCGAGATCATAATCACGATCCAAGCTCCGAGGTGAAAGGATCTTGAGCTCTTGAATCCAATAGGCTTCCCTGTGTTTTAGTAATTTAGAATGATTGCTGCCTCTCCTAGAAGTTTGTTCCATTTCGATAACTTTAAATCTCAATTGGGCAATGGTATGTCCAGCTTTATTAAAATGGTAAGGTAAGGGCAAAAATAAATTTTTGCAACAAATAGTGGATTTATATTTGAAATGCGGTCCCTTATATGCTGGGTGGTTTCTCCAACATACAAAAGACCGCATGGACATTTAATGAGATACACTACGTTAGAGGTTTCACAAGTGAAATAGTTCCTAACAGGATATCTGCGACCCGAATGAGGATGGTGTATGTATTCTCCCTTCATTACATTGTTGCACTGATAACAGTGTAAACACGGGTAAGTACCCCTTTTGGAGTACTGAAGAAAATCTGTTTGGTACGGGGAGCAGAGGGGCCTATATCAGCCCTGACAAGCTTATCTTTAAGATTGGTTGGTCGACAAAAACAAAGTAAAAAGGGAGATTGAAACTCGGGGATAGATGGATAACCCGTTTATGAAATGTTCCAATATTTCCGAATTGTCCTGTGTATCATGTATGCATAAGGATGAAATGTATGTACGAAAGGGATTCTCTTGTGAGCTTCATTCTGAGGAGAAGAACTATGGAGAGTGGGATCCTTAAGTACATGTGAGGGGTAACCTCGATCTATAAATTTTTGTTCCATCTCTTTAAGACGAACAGAGCGTACTTCAGAATCAGAAACAATCCACCGGACTCGCTGAAATTGAGATTTGGGAAGTGATCTCTTAGTGGCATCTGGATGAAGGCTTTCAAAATTTAGTAGACTATTACGGTCTGTAATTTTAGTGTATAAATCAGTAGATAAAACGCCTGTACAGTCTTTAATGACATACAGTAAGTACAGTATCTAAAAAATTGATTTTAGAAGAATCATGGTGAATGGAAAATTTAGACCAGGCCAAAAATTATTAATGTCTTAATGGAAACTGATTAAGGACTCCAACGGGCCCATGCATATGCAAAAAATGTTCTCAATATATCTGTTCCAAACCGAAGAGTATAGTGAGAACAGAGAATGAGGATAGACGACAGTATCTTCAAATGCCGACATGTAACAATGTGCATACGAAGGGGCCACATTAGAGCCCATAGCGGTACCCTGTATCTGAAGATAGAATGTGTCCTCAAACAGAAAGAAATTCTCCCTGAGGACCAAGGACAAGAGATCCACACAAAGAAAAATGGTTCTAGAGTCAAGATTGGACTCTCGGAGAACTTTTTGTACAGCCGATATACCTGCATCATGTGGGATGCAGGTATAAAGGCTGTTCACATCCAAGGTCACCAAAATAGAATCTGGATGAATAGTGTTGGTACTTCCAATCATCTCAAGGAAAGCGCCAGTATCTAAAATGAAGGATTTGGCTGTTTTGGTCAAAGGTGTCAGAATCTTCTCCAAGAAAATGGACAATTGCGATAGTAAAGAGTCCGTAGACGCCACAATGGGTCTACCTGGAGGATGAAATAAATCCTTGTGAATTTTCAGTAATGTATATAGGACCGGAATGATGGGATTATTTTTAGTCAAAAAATCGCATGTTTTTTGGTCAATGGTGTTATTTATAACGTATTTCTGAATAGTATGGGCGATAGGAAGTGCCAGTCTTTTAGAGGGATCCTGAGATAGTTTTTTATAGACATTAATATCAGAATAGTCGTTTTTATTCATGACCACTATTGCTCCCCTTTATCAGTGGGTTTGACAATTACATCTGTATCACTGATTAAACTATGTAAAGCCTGTTTTTCTATAGTAGAGATGTTATTATGACAATGTAAACGCCCCTGTTCAATATTAGACCTTAAGTGATGGAGATCTTCACCAACAAAGTCGATGAATGTCTCCAAAGCTGGGGTACCGTGTGGCGGCCGATAAGTACAAGAGTGTACAATAAAGCGCTTCATAATGCTAGGTATTTAGTAGTACACAATATAAGATCAACAATGATTCATTATACCACCATAGAAGGAGGAAATAACAAAAAAAAAAATCCAAAAAGTAACGTGTGCAAGAAAGGGTTAATAAACCATAAATAAGTGTTACTTGTCAATTATATGTGCTGCCATAATAGGTATTACTGCAAAATTGCTAGGAGACAAGTAGATCACATAAAAGGGTTAATTAACCATGTGGTATAGTGTTACTTGTCAGATGTATGTGCTGTCATAATAGGTAGTACTGCAAAATTGCTGGGAGACAAGGAAAACCTATGAAAGGGTTACTTAGCCATGTGTAAACGTGGTGTAACACACAGAGACGGCGACAACAACGTCGCTGCTACGTCACCATTTTCTGTGACGTAGCAGCAACGTCCCGTCGCTGTGTGTGACATCCAGCAACGAGCTGGACCCTGCTGTGAGGTCGCCGCTCGTTGCTGAATGTCCTGCTTCATTTTTTGTTTGAACAAATTTTCATAGAAGAGAAGGGGTATAATATGTTATGAACATACATGTCAGGCAAAAACATCATCTGACTATAGTAAATCCCCTTGATAGGATCTAATTATGGGAGGAAACATTCCAGTCTAACTGCAAAATTATGTGAAACCACACAACGGAATGATTTATCCAATTTTTATTCCTTGAATATACATACAGATTAAAAACAGGAGTGCACACACATACTCCTGATTAGTAATACTCATCACTTATGAGGACATTGTAACCTCACTAACGTGGGGACCAGGACCGGATAGACAGTATATCCACTGTGCTTAGGAGAATAAACGGCAACTTGCCAGTCACAATACCCCTAGGTTATCCCCAAGCATAGAGAGTAACTCCCTCAACCTAACTCAGATATCGGGTGCCCCTGAAAAAGGTATCCGAAACGCGCGTCGGGCGTGGACTCTGGACCGGCTCCCCTACCTACTTCGGCCTCCGGTATGTACTTTTAACATATGTGACCCGATCGTGCATTGTGCAATTCGGGTTAGTACTGTATCACCCGATATCTGAGTTAGGTTGAGGGAGTTACTAGTTATTAGTGTCTATCCGGTCCTGGTCCCCACGTTAGTGAGGTTACAATGTCCTCATAAGTGATGAGTATTACTAATCAGGAGTATGTGTGTGCACTCCTGTTTTTAATCTGTATGTATATTCAAGGAATAAAAATTGGATAAATCATTCCGTTGTGTGGTTTCACATAATTTTTCATTTTTTGTTTGTTGCTCTCCCGCTGTGAAGCACACATCGCTGTGTGTGACAGCGAGAGAGTGACGAACTGAAGCGAGCAGGGAGCAGGGAGCCAGCTTCTGGCAGCCTGCGGTAAGCTGTAACCAAGGTAAACATCGGGTAACCAAGGGAAGCCCTTTCCTTGGTTACCTGATATTTACCTTCGTTACCAGCGTCCGCCGCTCTCACGCTGCCTGTGCTGCCGGCTCCCTGCTCCCTGCACGCCAGAGTAGACATCGGGTAAATAAGCAAGGGTTTGCTTATTAACCCGATGTGTACTCTGGCATGCAGGGAGCCAGCGCTAAGCGGTGTGCGCTGGTAACCAATGTAAATATCGGGTAACCAAGCCCTTGTGTTATGATCCGGAACCATGGAAGACCACCATAATTCATTGGTAAAAGGTGACAAGAGCATTGGCAACTAATCTGGCCGCCATCCCCTTACTAACCATCAACACTAGAAGTAGCCGAGGGGTGAACTAACATCCTATGCACCGCGAACCCAGCCGGATAACTGGCTATCCTGAAGGAAGGAAAGATGAATAACTCTCTGCCTCAGAAAATAGATAAAGAATAGCAAGCCCGGCACATTCAAAGAATGCGGTGATATAGGAAAACACAATACACAGATAGATGATAGGATTAGCAAAAGATGAGGCTCCCACTGACTAAAATAGGAAAGGACAGGAAAGGGGCTGATGGTGGCCAGAGAAAACCCCTGCAAAATTCCAAATTCCTGATCGTACAAAAAGGCCCTCAGATCGCACGATCTGCACTCTGTCCTATACCAGGCGCTCTTGACATACCAATGAACAGTAAACAAGAATCATTACAAATTCAAAAAGCCACAAACACATGGACTTATATGAGCAATACTCCAAACATAACTGCAGGGAGTTTCCCAGCTGAGCAACTGCGAGGGAAGTTCCCTGCATGCAAATAAACTGAAAACAACCACAGCAAAAGACAAACTCAGATAACAGTAAAAGAACCAAACAACAAATAAAAAGCAAAGCACTTATCTGGGATAGATGTGGTGTGGAGCAGAATGAAGCAGGCTGGTGAACAAAGAACAACTGACATCTCGCATAGCCTGCTATCAGACCAGGATTTAAATAAGCAGAGAGTTAGCAATAGAAACGCCCATTGCTCAACACACCTGGTCTTTGTCCAAACCATTCCTGGCCACAAGAGGGAGCCTCCCAGCAGCCAAAGCATAACTGACATTCACAACACCCTTGGCTACCCAATATTTACCTTAGTTACCAAGCGCAGCATCGCTTCCACCCATCGCTGCTGGCTGGGGGCTGGTCACTGGTCGCTGGTGAGATCTGCCTGTTTGACAGCTCACCAGCGACCATGTAACGACGCAGCAGCAATCCTGATAAGGTCAGGTCGCCCGTTGTGATCGCTGCTGCGTCGCTGTGTGAGCCCAGCATTAGGCCCTGTGCGCACTTGCCGGTTTTTGCTGCGGATTTGCTGCATGTTTCGCTGCAGAAAATGTTCATAACATCTCTGCAGTGATTCACCAGCAAATCCTGAGGGAAAAAAAATGCTGTGCGCACTATGTGGATTTTGACAGCTGCATGTTTTGCTGCAGGATTCCCGCAGCAAAAACAACTGCATGTCACTTCTTTTCCGCAGGTAGCTGCGGGATTTCACTCCGCTGACTGTAATGTAATCGTGAAATCCCGCAGGCAATAACGCAGGTAGCAAATTCTGTGCAGTTCAGTGCGTTTTCCTGCGTTATTCCCTGCGGTATTTCGCGTTTTCGGGACATAATGTTCATCACTGCCCTGCGTTTTGCAAGGAGGTGATGTCATTATGACAGGAAGAGGAAGCGGAGCAGAGAGTAAACACACACATGTCAGACACAGACATCTAGTAAACACATATATCGCACTCACACACAGACATATAGAATACACATAGAAATGAAACGTACATATAAAAAAAAAAAATGTGGGCTCCGCTGTATTTTTACCGTCCAGATGGGGTAAACACACAGCGGCGGCCCCGTATTCTCAGGCTGGGGAGGGCGAGCACCAGGGTTAATGCCCCTTTTTCCCCCCCGCAGCCGAGAATATCAGCCCGCAGCTGCCCGGGACTGTCGCATCCATTATGCGACAGTCCCGGAGTGTCCCCGACTCTTCCAGATTGCCGTGATGCAGGGGCAATCCAGGTAATAAGTCATTAAATGGCAGAAGATCGCTGCCATTTAAGTCCAGGCTTAATCATGGTAGTGTCTATGAGACAGCTTACATAATTAACCCGTAACAAAAGTGAATAAAACACACACATTGAAAAATCCTTTATTTTAAATAAAAGACAAAAAAGCCCCCTTTTTTACCCCTTTATTAACCCCTCCCAACACACAGCTCCGGCGTAATCCACCGAGGTCTCATGACTCTTGCATCCAGCCGCGACTGACACACTGTACAGAATGCAGCCTCGTAACGAGCCTGCAGAGGTAATTACAGGTCATTTCTCACGGTCGGTAATGTGAACACACTACCGACCGTGAGAACTGCAGTGACCTCACAGGGACTCTATCTATTGATTGATAGAGGACAGATCAATCTATTGATTATCTATCCATCTATCTATCCTTCTTTCTATCTTCCTATCTATCTATCTTCCTATCTATCTATCCATTATCTACTATCCATCTATCTATCCTTCTATCTATCTATCTATCCATTATCTATCTATCTCTCCTTCTATCTCTCTATCTATCCATTATCTATCTATCCATCCATTATTTATCTATTTCTCTATCTATCTACAGTCATATGAAAAAGATTGTGCACTCCTATAATGTTAACCTTTTTTCTTTATAACAATTTGGGTTTTTGCAACAACTATTTCAGTTTCATATATCTAATAACTGATGGACTGAGTAATATTTCTGGATTGAAATGAGGTTTATTGTACTAACAGAAAATGTGCAATCCGCATTTAAACAAAATTTGACCGGTGCAAAAGTATGGGCACCTCAACATAAAAGTGACATTAACATTTTGTAGATCCTCCTTTTGCAAAAATAACAGCCTCTAGTCGCTTCCTGTAGCTTTTAATGAGTTCCTGGATCCTGGATGAAGGTATATTTGACCATTCCTGTTTACAAAACAATTCCAGTTCAATTAAGTTTGATGGTCGCCGAGCACGGACAGCATGATTCAAATCATCCCACAGATTTTCAATGATATTCAGGTCTGGGGACTGGGATGGCCATTCCAGAACATTGTAATTGTTCCTCTGCATGAATGCCTGAGTAGATTTGGAGCGGTGTTTTGGATCATTGTCTTTCTGAAATATCCATCCCCTGCATAACTTCAACTTCGTCACTGATTCTTGCACATTATTGTCAAGAATCTGCTGATACTGAGTTGAATCCATGCGACCCTCAACTTTAACAAGATTCCTGGTGTCGGCATTGGCCACACAACCCCAAAGCATGATGGAACCTCCACCAAATTTTACTGTGAGTAGCAAGTGCTTTTCTTGGAATGCCGTGTTTTTTTGCCTCCATGCATAACGCCTTTTTGTATGACCAAACAACTCAATCTTTGTTTCATCAGTCCACAGGACCTTCTTCCAAAATGTAACTGGCGTGTCCAAATGTGCTTTTGCATACCTCAGGCGACTGTTTGTGGCGTGCTTGCAGAAACGGCTTCTTTCGCATCACTCTCCCATACAGCTTCTCCTTGTGCAACGTGAGCTGTATTGTTGACCAATGCACATTGACATCATCTGCAGCAAGATGATGCTGCAGGTCTTTGGAGGTGGTCTGTGGATTGTCCTTGACTGTTCTCACCATTCTTCTTCTCTGCCTTCTGATATTTTTCTGGGTCTGCCACTTCTGGGCTTAACAAGAACTGTACCTGTGTTCTTCCATTTCCTTACTATGTTCCTCACAGTGGAAACTGATAGTTGGGTCATTCCACATCATGTAGACCAGTTTTAAAAATCGTCCCCACTCGACCGTCTCCGATTTTGTTGAAAATTTATAAGGATGTAAATGTATGTTTGAAAAGAGGTTCTGTAAATTTTTAGGGCCAGATCTCAAATACATTGGGCACTGTTGACCTTTCACTGGAGGTTCCACCAAGCCTGCGGCTTCAGCTAAGAGGATTTTGCAAACTTTGGCACATAGCCATTAGAGTTCTATACTGGCTATGATGCTGACATTTGGCATACTAGCTCAACTTTTGCTGCTAAACACGATAAAATTATTACCGGCTATGACAAAACAATATTTCGACCGCAATTTTGTGTCAAAGTAGCTTGTAAAACGCGTTGCATAAAATGTATGCCTAACTTTGCCCATATATAACTCAAGACCAAAAACCAATAGTAACTGGTGCTTTACCCTGTACACCAAACATCTACATGACTTTGCATTGCTGCAATATCACGTTCAAAGCATATGTATTTGTGGAAATATTCACACCGACATATAATGAAAAACGTAAAAAAACGAATTTTACCTAATTTTAGGTCAAAATTTCTCAAAAAGGGTACCCCTAAAATATATTAATTCTGATATCATTATAAAGAGCACATTTTTCTCTACAAGGATCATTGGTTTGTTTTTTGGAGTCTCAGTTTAAGAAAAGAAAACTGCCACTGAACATGGTGTTATTTATTAATACGCAATAAATGGTAACTGCACTATTCAAACCCTTGCGTTGGTCCATGGTGGTTATACCACAACCAATTCCCTAAGAATTGGTATTATAATTCTATTAAGAATTGTAATAATGCTGTCTTTCGAGAATTGGCAACCCCATCGCCTAGGAGCCATGGCAGATAGCCGTGCAAGGCCAGCCGCGGGCGGTCTCTTTATTGCAGGTTCCAGAGCCTGAGGGTGGGTGTCTTTGCTTAGGATCCCAAGCCTAATATTGGGTATCTTTTGTTGGTTCCCAAGCCATAATGTTCAGTCTAAGTAAGTGGTCTGGAATTGTTGCTGAATTTGCAACATAATCAGTTCAGAGAAGCTGTATTGTCGGCCCATTGCTGTTGCAGCTGGTGCTGGAATTATTGCAATGATTGACTGCTCGGGAATCCAACATGTATCCTTTGTCACAGGCCAGTGAAAGAATCTAGCTGGTCCATGAGGATGCATAAAATGTATTAATGCATCATGGTCGTCGACTGAAATTTCAGAAATATTTCCAATCCACCAGTTCCGATCGTAAATGCAGGCAATGTATTGCCCTGGCTGGAGGTTTGCAATTGGCACAAAAGGCATTTCTGATCTGACAGATCTATGTACATGGGCAATGAAAGATGATGGGTCATTTGACACCCTTGAAATGCGAATCTTTTTGTCATCAATTGGCACAAACTGGTGATTTTCTCATGTTCCAGCAATTGTATGTCCATCTTTGAACCTTTCCTCTTTCCTCTTTCCATCTTTCCTCAATTTTTTCTTTTGGAACAAAAAAAAACTTGATTCCATGCAGTTGCTCGTTGCAAAACATGAATAAATCCACCGGGGTCAGTATTTGGTTTTCAGTTGGGCGTTGAAGACTGGCACGAGCTGCCAACCTCTTTGCTGTCCCTCCAATCCCATCACAGGGTGACTTTCCATGACTGGTACCAAAAAAATTCCATTCAACGCTGATATTGAAATCAGCATTGTGGTGGCACAAGTTGAGAAAATGTTTGAAATTTTTGTACTGGGCTGCAGATCCATCGCTGAAGTAGTGGATATGACGAATCCCATAGATGAGAGTCTTGAGATACTCCACAATTACTGTTAACCCTTCGTCACATACAATAGGCCTGACAGGCACATCTTTTTTACTTTCATTTCTCCTTCCTCACCAGATTGTGAGGAAATCCCCTCCCTCCAGGTAGTCTCCTGTCTCTAGCAGCTCTGTGAAACCTCATACCACAGTTGGATTGCAGAGCTTCAGGACAGATATAAGGCCTAAGCCACACGGCGAGAAAAACAGTGCGAGTGGAGTGCGATAAAACATCGCATTCCCCTCGGACCAATTCTAGCCTGTGTGTCAGCACACATGAGCGATTATTTTCTCAGCCCTAATCGGACTGAGAAAACAATCGCAGCATGCTGCGATTGTAATCCGAGACTCTTTCTCTCGCATCCATTCAAGTGAATGGGGCGAGAGAAAAATCGCACTGCACTCGCGGTACACCGGTGTACCGCTAGTGCAGTGCGAGAATGGCAATAGCCGGCTACGCAGGAGAGAGGGAGAGAAATCTCTCCCTCCCCTCTTGAGTGCCGGCCCTCCCCCCGCAGCTGAGGTCTGCTCGCACGAACGGACCTCAGTTGCAAGGACACACGCATGACACTCGGCTCTGCTGTACTGCCAGCACGAGCCGAGTGTCATGCAAGTGGATCGCAGTAGTCCCTGTGTGGCCCCAGCCTAACTGCGCTAATCTCTCAGGCTCATTGTATGTGAACACGTCACACTCAATAAGGTTGGTATTTTATGTTTTGATTCATCATATGCTCTGCAAGTGTAATTTTTCTGGGGAAACTTCAGGATCTAATTCTAATTGAATATGTGTTTAATAGTACTTAAGGTACCTTAAAATTAAGCTTGTTTCCATAAATTTTCTTTGTAGAGGCGAAATGGGGACTATTTGGGGGTAGTTTTGAAATGTTTGTATTTCAGAGTTATTAGTTTTATGTTAAGTAAATGGGTTTTTTTTTTGCACCTGAGTATGTGTAGTCTCTTTTATTACATCCCTATGAAGGTCACTGATCACTTTTAGAGCACTGAAATTGCAAACATTAGATATTATAGGTATTTTTCTAGCCTGCGCCTGACAGTCACATTGTATGTGAACTCGTTAGAACCGATATTGTATGTGACGGAGGGTTAAGAAAGTGTGGACTGCAACTGTGTCATGTCGTGAGCAATCACTGATTATGCACAAGCTGATGTTCTGCGCAGCTTCAACATTTAACTCCTTGAAGTAAATTACAAATGGGTGTACTGTAGCTTGACTATTTTCCCAGTGGAAACCTTCAATGGCATCTTGAACAATAAATGAGTAATTTTCAGCAAAGTCCATAAGGATCACAAGCTCTCCAGGTCTCAGATTTTCCTTCAACGATTTCAGATAGCAACTTTCATGCTTGGCGATGTAGTGATGGCTACAAAGTTTAGAAATTTTCAAAACCAATTCTTCAATGAAATCTTCTATAGTCAGTTGTTTGCTATCAAGCGTGTCTCGATCAGTGTGAATCCATTGTTTGAACTCAATAATATCTTCAGGGTCACTGTTGACAAACACATTGACTAGAAATTCTTTTAAAACTTCAGGACCCGGGCATTTATCACAACGGCCAAGCATACAGTCCTTGGATTCAATTCCACAGACCATTTTGCATATGAGCTCTTTGTAGTCATCATTGATTGGGCATGCTGCAAGCATTAGTTTGACATTTTGGAGAATGGCACACACACAAACGGAATGTGTTCCAGCAGATCCAACGGTTACGCACCACTTTGGCCGAAGCTCACAAAACTTGGAAAATCCAATTTCAGGGCCATTCCGATCCGGATAGGCAACAAACATTTCCCTCATATTGCTCAGTAATAGTCGCTTTTGCATCTGTTTTTTTCGCCTGCTATTCGCACTGATACATAGTCTTTTTTACCAGGGCACATTCGACTGAATTCATCATCCTCAAAAAATGCCTGCACCTTTTTCTTCACTTCCTCAGAAACGTTCTTGCCACACTTGATTCTAGGTAAGTCTAAGATCCCATGTTCACATTTAAGCTTTCGAGCTTGTTTGACCATTCGTTCAGAGACACCGAATTCGTCTGATATAGCCTTAATGGACCAACTTTTAGGTGCCAATGTCAAGATTTGGACCTTTTCTGCCCGACTGGACACCTGTAGCTTTTGCTTCAAATCTGGCAAAAGGTGATTGTAATCCAGACACATTTTGCACTGTGCTGTTTTTGTTTGCTCAATGTCATTCGGCTCAAGCCTTCCAATTGAAGCAATCTTGCTAGAAAATGCATTTTGTACCTGGCTTATCTTTCTCCTTGCATATCCAAGTGAATCCCACTGGCTTACCCGTGGATATTTCAGAGGAGAGATGCCAATGGATGTTAAGCTTGAATTTAGACTTTCAGGAGAACATTCCATTCCATCTGGATCTGATTCAGAGGAAACTGGATCAGTTGATTTTTTCCTGTTAGCAAATTCTTTTCGACATGATGCACACATCTTCTGGCCAGGCTTCACATCATTCTTTGTAAATTTGTTCAACTGGTAAGCTGCTAACAAATTGATAGCTCGCAAATTCTTTTTGGTGTTATGACCTTTCTTCCCAAAAGGATTGCAACACAATTTTTGCATATGCTCATATTTGGTCAAGAATGAAGCTTCATGGTGTGAATTTGTGAATGTTCGTCAAAATGTAGCCCCACTCGTCGACGCAATTTCTGTTCATCCAATCCAAAGCTTGTAAACAATTTCAACTCATCCTTGCTATGGGTGAATGTCTTCAGGTGGCACTTCGAATTGTTCGCAAGGCCGATAGAGCACTGGGCCGATTTTTCATCAATTTCATTCTCCATCGCTAAAAAATAAATAATATATGCATTATAATGTAACAATAGTCAATAACTTTTCATAAATAAAAAGGTTTATAGGTTTTTGATTATAATAGACATTGCTAGCAACAATACAACTCTGTAACATGTGATAAGAATCTGAAAATCAAACACAAAATCAATGCATTACGCGCATAAATAACACCATGTTCAGTGCCATTTTTCTTTTCTTAAACTGAGAGACTCCAAAAAAAAAACCAATGATCCTTGTAGAGCAAAATGTGCTCTTTATAATGATATCAGAATTAATATATTTTAGGGGTACCCTTTTTGAGAAATTTGACCTAAAAATAGGTAAAATTCGGGGTTTTTTTTACGTTTTTCATCATATGTGGGTGTGAATATTTCCACAAATACATATGCTTTGACCGTGATATTGCAGCAATGCAAAGTCATGTAGATGTTTGGTGTACAGGGCAAAACACCAGTTACTATTGGTTTTTGGTCTTGAGTTATATATGGGCAAAATTAGGCATACATTTTATGCAACGCGTTTTCCAAGCTACTTTGACACAAAATTGCGGCCGAAACATTGTTTTGTCATTGCCGGTAATAATTTTTATCGTGTTTAGCAGCAAAAGTTGAGCTAGTATGCCAAATTTCAGAATCATAGCCAGTATAGAACTCTAATGGCTATGTGCCAAAGTTTGCAAAATCCTCTTAGCTGAAGCCGCAGGCTTGGTGGAACCTCCAGTGAAAGGTCAACAGTGCCCAATGTATTTGAGATCTGGCCCTAAACATTTACAGAACCTCTTTTCAAACATACATGTACATCCTTATAAATTTTCAACAAAATCGGAGACGGACGAGTGGGGACCACTGGTCTACTTGATGTGGAATGACCCAGTTTAAATCTCTGAGACAACTTTTTGTATCCTTCCCTTGAACAACTATGTTGAATAATTTTTGTTTTCAGATCATTTGAGAGTTGTTTTGAGTAGCCCATGATGCCACTCTTCATAGGAGATTCAAATAGGAGAATAACTTACAAGTGGCCACCTTAAATACCTTTTCTTATGATTGGATACACCTGCCTATGAAGTTCAAAGCTCAATGAGGTTACAAAACCAATTTAGTGGTTTAGTAAGTCAGTAAAAAGTAGTTAGTGTTCAAATCAAGAAATTGATCAGGGTGCCCATACTTTTGCACCAGTCAAATTTTGTTTAAATGCGGATCGCACATTTTCTGTTAGTACAATAAACCTCATTTCAATCCAGAAATATTACTCAGTCCATCAGTTATTAGATAAATGAAACTGAAATAGCTGTTGCAAAAAACGGATTTTTGTGTACTCACCATAAAATCGTTTACTCTTAGCCATCATTGGGGGACACAGGACCATGGGTGTTATGCTGCCTATCCATAGGAGGACACTAAGTAGATGCAAAAGCATAGCTCCTCCTCTGCAGTATACACTGCCTGGCCGGGCCAGGCAACCTCTGTTTTAGTACACAAGCAGTAGGAGAAAAAAAACAGTAAAAACTTCTCAACAGAGGAACATGAGAAAAAAGAGTCATAACCAAATAAGGTACTGAGAGAACCAAGGCCCAACAGGGTGGGTGCTGTGTCCCCCAATGATGGCTAAGAGAAAATGATTTTACGGTGAGTACACAAAAATCCGTTTTTCTCTGACGCCTCATTGGGGGACACAGGACCATGGGACGTCCTAAAGCAGTCCATGGGTGGGAAACATAAAAGAAGACAACACAACCCAAGGACTAGGAACCAGTCCCAGACAGCCTGGAGCGCCTACTGAGAGAGGTGCTCTGCTGCCAATTGCAGAATTTTCCTACCCAGATTTGCCTCAGTTGAAACCTGGGTATGGACTCTGTAATGCTTTGAAAACGTATGTAGGCTAGACCAGGTCGCAGCCTTACACACCTGTTCCACTGAAGCCTGATGCCGAATTGCCCACGAAGCGCCAAGTGCTCGCGTGGAATGAGCCTGCAGCCCACTAGGAATGGGCTTGAGTTGCAAGCGGTAGACTTCCTGGATCGCAGAGCGAATCCAGCGAGCCAGAGTCGCCTTTGAAGCTGCCTGTCCCTTCTTAGGCCCCTCAGGAATGACGAACAAAGAGTCCATTTTCCTAAAGGGGGTTGTCCTGGATATGTAATATCTGAGAGCTCTGACGAGGTCTAACGAATGCAGAGACCTTTCCACCCTATGAACCGGGTGTGGACAAAAGGAAGGCAGAACAATGTCCTCGTTCAAATGAAACGGGGTAAGAACCTTTGGAAAAAAATCCGGAAGGGGGCGCAGAACCACCTTGTCCTGGTGAAAGGTCAGAAAAGGCTCGCGGCAAGAGAGTGCTGTTAGCTCCGAAACCCGTCTGATGGACGTAATTGCCACCAGGAATGTTACCTTCCAGGACAGAAGAGCAAGGGAGGATTTCTTGAGGGGTTAAAAGGGAGACCTCTGGAGACCGTCCAGAACGAGGTTGAGGTCCCATGGTTCCAGCGGCCGTTTGTACGGGGGAACTAGATGGGAAACGCCCTGGAGGAAGGTCTTGACTTGCGTTTTTTGAGCCAGGCGGCATTGGTAGAAGATTGAGAGCGCTGAGACCTGCCCTTTAAGGGAACTGAGAGCCAACCCCGCTTGCAAGCCAGACTGTAGAAAGTCGAGAATTCTGGGGATGGCCAGAGGCATAGGCTGGATGTTAGTTTCCCTGCACCATGAAAGGAAGATTTTCCACGTACGGTGGTAAATGCGGGATGAAGCAGGCTTTCGGGCGCTGATCATGGTGGAAATAACCGCGGGGGAGAATCCCGCTTTTGTTAATACCCAGGTCTCAATGGCCATGCCGTCAGCTTCAGGGCTCTGGAGTTCTGATGGGAAATGGGCCTTTGGGTCAGCAAGTCTGGGATGTCTGGAAGGTGCCACGGTGCGTCTGTGAGCATTTGTACTAATTCGGCGTACCAGGTGCGCCTGGGCCAGTCCGGTGCTATCAGTATCACCGGGACTCCCTCTGCCTTGATCTTCCTGATTACCCGCGGCAGCAGGGGTAGAGGTGGAAATATGTAAGGCAGGCGGAAGTGGTGCCAGGAGCAGACTACAGCATCCGCGCTGATGGACTGCGGGTCGCGTGACTTGGCTATGAACGCGGGTACCTTTGCATTCAACCTTGAGGCCATTAGGTCCACGTCTGGTGTGCCTCAGCGAGTGCAGATGTGTAGAAACACATCTGGGTGGAGAGACCATTCTCCGGCGGCCAGGCCTTGGCGACTTAGAAAGTCTGCTGCCCAGTTCTCTACCCCCGGAATGTGTACCGCTGATATCACTGATCCCGTCGATTCGGCCCAGCTGAGGATCTTGTGGGCCTCAAGATAAGCCGCTTTGCTGCGGGTGCCCCCCTGCCGATTGATATAGGCTACAGCTGTCGGATTGTCCGATTGGACTCGAATCTGACGACCCGCTAGCAGAGGGCAGAACGCTCTGAGCGCGAGGAAGATCGCGCGGAGTTACAGGATGTTTATGGTTAGGAAAGACTTTTGGGGCATCCAACGTCCTTGAGCAGTGTGGTCCCGGTACACTGCTCCCCAGCCTAGGAGGCTGGCGTCCGTGGTCAGGACCAGCCAGTTCACTGGGAGAAAAGATCTCCCCTTTGATAGGGATGAGGACCGAAGCCACCAGCAGAGTGCGGACCTGACTGAAGGCGTCAGGTGAAGATGTCTGTCCAGGGAGAAGGGGCTCTTGTCCCTGGCTGCTAGAAGGGCTAGCTGCAGTGGGCGGAGGTGCAGTTGAGCAAAGGGTACTGCTTCCATAGCCGCCACCATCCTGCCGAGCACTTTCATGCTGAATCGAATGGAGCGAGCCGGAGGACGTAGAAGGCAGCGTACTGCTCGTTGAAGAGCGATCGCCTTGTCCTGAGGGAAAAGGATCAAGCCCCGACGGGTGTCCATGGACATGCCCAGGAAGGTGATGGATCGTGATGGGATCGGGGATTATTTGTCCAGATTCACTAGCCACCCTAAGCGGGATAGGGTGTCCACAGTGATCTGTACGCTGGTTGAGCAGTTGCGGAAGGAGGGGGCCTTGATGAGGAGGTCGTCCAAGTAAGGGAGAACGACGACTCCCCTGGCATGAAGGACGCTCATGGCGGCCGCCATGACTTTGGTGAAGACCCTTGGTGCGGTGGCAAGGCCGAAGGGTAGAGCTACGAATTGAAAGTGGGAGTCCTGAATTGCGAAGCGGAGGAACTTTTGGTGATCTGGGGCAATGGGTATGTGCAGGTATGCGTCCTTGATGTCTATGGAGGCGAGGAATTCTCCTTCGACCATGGATGCAATAATGGACCTTAGGGACTCCATTTTGAATCTCCGTACGTGCACATGTTTGTTTAGGTGTTTGAGGTCCAGGATGGGTCGAACTGACCCATCCTTTTTGGGGACCACAAAGAGGTTGGAATAAAAACCCCCGAACTTCTCGTCGTCTGGGACAGGTATTATCACTCCTGCTGTTTGGAGCGAGTGGATTGCTGAGAAAAAAGCTTCGCGTCGTTTTCGAGTCTTTGGGGGGTTTGAGAGAAAGAACTGACTCGGGGGTCGGGTCCGAAATTCTATGTGGTAACCGGAAGACACAAGGTCTCGCACCCATTTGTCGTCTGAGGCGGCAGCCCAGATGTGTTGAAAGAGCCGCAGTCGACCTCCTACAATGAGTGTGTCTTCCGGGGCGCCGAAGGAGTCATGAGGGGGGAAAACGTCGTGGCCGAGTCTCCCTAGTCCTGGACTGTTTCGGTCTAGGCTGCCATGACGAAATGGTTTTCGGGGAGAGCTGAGAAGGTCGGTCCCTGCGTAGTCCGCGGATGGTGGCGGGGAGAGCACGGGATGTCGACCAACCAAATGAGTTAAAAAAGGAGCGGAACGAGGACTGTGGATGTCTGGTGAAGGACGTCCTGGACTTCAGCTGGGGGAGGGAGGTTCTCTTTCCTCCCGTGGCGTCAGAAATGAGCTTGTCCAGACGTTCGCCAAACAATCGGTCTGGAAAAAAGGGAAAGCCCGTGAGAGACTTCTTGGAGGCAGAGTCCGCTCGCCATTGTCGGAGCCAGAGAGCTCTACGGATGGCTATGGTATTTGAGGCGGCAAACGCTGCGCAGGTAGCAGCGTCCATGGAGGCCTGCATGAGGTACTCCGCCGCAGCGGCAATTTGAGCTGTTACCTCTGTGAAGGTATGAGTGAACTGGGATTCCTCAAGTGAAGTGTTAAGGGATTCTGCCCAGACCAAGATCGCCTTTGCGACCCACACAGAGGCAAAGGAGGGCGAGAGGGAGGAACCAGCAGCCTCAAAAGCAGAGCGGGCGAGGTGCTCCACCTGTCTGTCTGTCGGGTCCTTGATGGAGGAACCATCGGGTAAAGACGTCTTTGTGGTAAGGCGGGAGACCGGGGGGTCGACCAATGGCGGATCGGCCCAGCCCTTAGGGGCAGGTGAGGCAAAAGGGTACCGGGACTCCATGAGTTTTCGGTTACCGAAGCGCCTGTCAGGCTTCTCCCTTTGCTTTGTGAGGATATCCTGAAACTCTGGGTGATCAGCGAAAACCTTTTGGGGTTTCCTTGCCCTCTTAAAGGAGACCGCATGGTCAGTGGTAGTGGATGGACTATCCTCCACATGCAGAGTTTGGTTGATTGCTGCTGTAAGGGAGTCTATTGCAGTTTGATCATCTGGGGAGGCTGAAACCAAGGAATCCTCTTGGTATAAACAGCATTCTCCCTCCTCCAGCTCTTCAGAAGCCGTGGAGGGTGTGGGAGAGCCTGCCCTGTGTGCTCCCGAGGGAGAGCCCGCTGGAGACACCCGGCCGTGTGCTCTTTTCCTGATCCCTGCAACCGGTGAAGCATGTGCCCGGATTACCTCAGAAGGATCCTCCATAGGGGTATCCTCAGGCTACGTTCCGTCCAGGGACCCAGAAGGGTGTGGAGGATGACATTGTATAGCCAGCACCAGGTTCTGTGTGTTTTTCCATGGATTGGGACAGAGACTGTGCCCATTCCGGTGGGCTAGGAGCCCTAGGCTCTGGGCTGACGGTTGCGGCGGTGGTGGCAGGGGGGTCTTGGGGGGCTATAGGGGCACAGGACTCACAGAGAGAAGAGGTGTGTTTACGTGGTAGCTCAGCGTAGCAGGCAGTGCAGGGTGAATAATAGACTATGTGGGCCTTAGCACTCTTAGTGCCCTTAGAATTCTGCATGTTCCTAATAGGAGTATGCCAGGAGGGGGAGCAATGGTCAGCAGAGCTACAAGTGAAGCAAGCACCTCACCAGAATCAGCCGATGGCCCTGTCCTCAGGAAGGAGTAAGCTCTATGGAGATCTTCGCACGCTTTCCTGGGGGGGCAGGGCTAATCGCAGCCGCGGGGGTGGGGCTTAGCGCTAAAAGAGCTTGAAGAAGAAGTCAGTGTGCCCCCCCCTGCTGTGGGTAGTAAAAAACGGCGGGAAGGGAGCTTCTGATAGTTTTCCTCCCTCTCCCTCCAGTCAGCACACAGCTTGTCACTGGTGGTTATCAGCCGGCTTTTCTACTAGAGCAAATAAAACAGAGCAAATAAACAGCGTGAGTTCCTGAGCTCTGTGCCCTCCCCCTGCCACCGGGAAATTATCTGTGCAGGACTTTCTGCAAACAGCGAATGACTTCCCCCCTCCTCCAGCCAGCAAGCTAGAGAAAAGTTAACACTGTGTGTTCAGGATCCTTGGGGCTCTCCTCCTTGCAATCAGCAAGGAATTTTCTCATAATAAATACTGTAAATGTCCTGGGAGGCTTCCCTGCACCGTCTTTTCTCCCTTTGTCTGGGAAACCAGTCAGGGGGGATCTCACCTTAAACACTGCTTCAGTCCAGGCAGTGAAAATAGCAGAGTCAGCTTGCTGTGTCCGGTCACACCGGTGCCATATTCAACTCAGAGCCTGCAAAGAGGGGCTGAGGAATTGGTGCCATATTCAACTCAGAGCCTGCAAAGAGGGGCTGAGGAATTGGGCTATAGGGGCACAGGCCTCTACCCTGGGCTTTTGAAAATCGGTGTCTGTGGAACCCGTCGTCCAGCCCAGGATCCAGCGTCGCAGGAGGGAGTACGTGGAGGTGACACTCCACGTTCCCGCCCATTGATGGTAGTGGGAGATCGGTCCCAAAAGGAAACTGTCACCCTCAAAAGATAACAAACCTTGAAAGGAAGTGCCTCCTACAGACACTAAGCTAAAACTGAGGTTGCCTGGCCCGGCCAGGGGGTGTATACTGCGGAGGAGGAGCTATTCTTTTGCATCTACTTAGTGTCCTCCTATGGATAGGCAGCATAACACCCATGGTCCTGTGTCCCCCAATGAGGCGTCAGAGAAAACCCAAATTGTTATAAAGAATAAAGGTTAACATTAATAGGGGTGCCCAAACTTTTTCATATGACTGTATATCAGAAGGAAATTACCTTTTTTTCCCCTTTTTTTCAATGTGTATTATTGCATTAAATGCAGTAAAACACATGTACCAACCCTTGGAAAAAACGCACCGAAACCGCACCAAAATGCAATAAAACGCATGCGGATTTCGGTGCATTTTTTTTGCGTTTTTTTTCGTGGGTGCGGTAATCTTTCAGTGCCCGCGGAATTTTCTTAAGAAAATTCCTTTTTCCAGTGCGCACAGGGCCTAATAGTGTTACTAGTTAGATGTACAGTTAGGTCCAGAAATATTTGGACAGTGACACAAGTTTTGTTATTTTAGCTGTTTACAAAAACATGTTCAGAAATACAATTATATATATAATATGGGCTGAAAGTGCACACTCCCAGCTGCAATATGAGAGTTTTCACATCCAAATCGGAGAAAGGGTTTAGGAATCATAGCTCTGTAATGCATAGCCTCCTCTTTTTCAAGGGACCAAAAGTAATTGGACATGGGACTCTAAGGGCTGCAATTAACTCTGAATGCGTCTCCCTCGTTAACCTGTAATCAATGAAGTAGTTAAAAGGTCTGGGGTTGATTACAGGTGTGTGGTTTTGCATTTGGAAGCTGTTGCTGTGACCAGACAACATGCGGTCTAAGGAACTCTCAATTAAGGTGAAGCAGAACATCCTGAGGCTGAAAAAAAAGAAAAAATCCATCAGAGAGATAGCAGACATGCTTGGAGTAGCAAAATCAACAGTCGGGTACATTCTGAGAAAAAAGGAATTGACTGGTGAGCTTGGGAACTCAAAAAGGCCTGGGCGTCCACGGATGACAACAGTGGTGGATGATTGCCGCATACTTTCTTTGGTGAAGAAGAACCCGTTCACAACATCAACTGAAGTCCAGAACACTCTCAGTGAAGTAGGTGTATCTGTCTCTAAATCAACAGTAAAGAGAAGACTCCATGAAAGTAAATACAAAGGGTTCACATCTAGATGCAAACCATTCATCAATTCCAAAAATAGACAGGCCAGAGTTAAATTTGCTGAAAAACACCTCATGAAGCCAGCTCAGTTCTGGAAAAGTATTCTATGGACAGATGAGACCAAGATCAACCTGTACCAGAATGATGGGAAGAAAAAAGTTTGGAGAAGAAAGGGAACGGCACATGATCCAAGGCACACCACATCCTCTGTAAAACATGGTGGAGGCAACGTAATGGCATGGGCATGCATGGCTTTCAATGGCACTGGGTCACTTGTGTTTATTGATGACATAACAGCAGACAAGAGTAGCCGGATGAATTCTGAAGTGTACCGGGATATACTTTCAGCCCATATTCAGCCAAATGCCGCAAAGTTGATCGGACGGCGCTTCATAGTACAGATGGACAATGACCCCAAGCATACAGCCAAAGCTACCCAGGAGTTCATGAGTGCAAAAAAGTGGAACATTCTGCAATGGCCAAGTCAATCACCAGATCTTAACCCAATTGAGCATGCATTTCACTTGCTCAAATCCAGACTTAAGACGGAAAGACCCACAAACAAGCAAGACCTGAAGGCTGTGGCTGTAAAGGCCTGGCAAAGCATTAAGAAGGAGGAAACCCAGCGTTTGGTGATGTCCATGGGTTCCAGACTTAAGGCAGTGATTGCCTCCAAAGGATTCGCAACAAAATATTGAAAATAAAAATATTTTGTTTGGGTTTGGTTTATTTGTCCAATTACTTTTGACCTCCTAAAAGAAGGATTTTTGTGTACTCACCGTAAAATCTCTTTCTCTGAGTCTTCATTGGGGGACACAGGACCATGGGTTATGCTGCTGTCACTAGGAGGCTGACACTAAGTAAACAGAAAAAGTTAGCTCCTCCCCAGCAGTATAACCCCTGAGCCGGAGGCGGGCTCAATCAGTTTAGTGCACAAGCAGTAGGAGGAGAACCAAACAATCCTGAATAAAACAAGGTAAGAAACTATGACGATCATTCGTGTGACCAGTGACCTGGGAATACAGGCACTGGGAAAAAATTCTCTCTAAAACGTCACTTTTATTAATACTATTAAAATACTAAAATAATACTGAATTCTGGAATAATGTCCAGAAGTAAAGACATCAACAAGTCGTGCTTAGTGATAACTGAGTAAGGTCTTGAAGGTGGACAGGGGACAAGGGGTGTGCACCGCCTACTAAATTCAATTGATATGCTGATAGTTATGAAGGTGGGATAGGGGGGTCTGATAATCCCTGATGTTATTCCCTACCTAACCACGGAGGTCAAAAGCACCTTAATTTTTTGGGTGCCCCCCGTTCCTCGGCGGCTAGCCCTAACTGCCCCTGTTACTACTCCTGACCCTGAGAAAAGAGTAACCCCGGCACACTACAACTCCCAGAAAAAAGGCAAAATGCAAAAAGTTGTATACAATATTTTTATTAACACAATAGTTCCTTGAAAATGAATATGGTCCAACAAACTGGACGTTTCGGCCACAGGCCTTCGTCAACATGGACTATTATCATGCACAATCAAATGTATGCGAATATTCGGTAAGGGACTAGGAATTATGGAAATGAGTAGATTCTCATATGTTTATCACTGTGTCAATTCGCATACCCATAATTGGAACGGTATATACGTCAAGGGTATTCGATGCTAGTACATCGATTCTATACTGTGTGTAGCATTAGAATGGTGCTACAGAATAAGACCTATATGTATGGTGCCAAAGAGGGAAGGGGCAGCATGTATCTGGTCACAAAACACAGGGGAATAACCATAAGCTGGTACTCAATTGAATCCTATCTCCACCTGGAGAGAACTGCTAAAAAGCAGTGAAGCAGGAAACTTGTAGTAGCTGATGCACACTCTTGCATGTGCTGTGTCAGTGTAGTCGTTCTATGTCCTCAGGCAGTAGGGGAAAACTGAAGCCGGTAGAACCGGAGGTGCAATTGCCCGGACCAAACCGCAGCTGGACGTGTGTTCTGTAACAAGTCACCTGCACTTACAGAACACACGTCCAGCTGCGGTTTGGTCCGGGCAATTGCACCTCCGGTTCTACCGGCTTCAGTTTTCCCCTACTGCCTGAGGACATAGAACGACTACACTGACACAGCACATGCAAGAGTGTGCATCAGCTACTACAAGTTTCCTGCTTCACTGCTTTTTAGCAGTTCTCTCCAGGTGGAGATAGGATTCAATTGAGTACCAGCTTATGGTTATTCCCCTGTGTTTTGTGACCAGATACATGCTGCCCCTTCCCTCTTTGGCACCATACATATAGGTCTTATTCTGTAGCACCATTCTAATGCTACACACAGTATAGAATCGATGTACTAGCATCGAATACCCTTGACGTATATACCGTTCCAATTATGGGTATGCGAATTGACACAGTGATAAACATATGAGAATCTACTCATTTCCATAATTCCTAGTCCCTTACCGAATATTCGCATACATTTGATTGTGCATGATAATAGTCCATGTTGACGAAGGCCTGTGGCCGAAACGTCCAGTTTGTTGGACCATATTCATTTTCAAGGAACTATTGTGTTAATAAAAATATTGTATACAACTTTTTGCATTTTGCCTTTTTTCTGGGAGTTGTAGTGTGCCGGGGTTACTCTTTTCTCATGTGCTATTTTTTACCCTAGAGCACCTACTTTATCGGTGACGCGGAGCTTCTCTCCTTTATATATACTACTCCTGACCCTGACCCACCACCAAGTGGATTGTGCAGTGGTGCATAACAGTCATGTGTCATAAGTCATACCAATTACAATAATAAACCCAAATCTCATGTGCAAATTAAGGATTTCAAATCACAGTTTTACAAATTGCCTATATGGCTATGAAACTGGGAAGATACATGAGAATAAGGGTCTAAACAAAAGATGATGGACCTGTGGTCCTAGTACTTATCCTGCCAGGACTAACTTGATCCCGACGCGTTTCCCCCCAACGTCTTGGGGTTCATCAGGGGATATAGATATATCAAATTATCTCTAATCTGTTTAGGCCATCAATCTCCTCGTTGTTTATATTCTCCATAAGATGAAGATCCTGTGTGGTCCTTATGTGGGTCCAGTTGATACTCTGTACCCCCCATTAGGTGCTGGAGTTACAATGAAAGCTCCTTCCACATAATGGTACCAGGAAGGCTCTCTAGGCAATAGGTGCCTGCAGTGACAGCCTTTCACTGTGGCATCAGGTCCACTGGACCACACAGGATCTTCATTGTAATTGGTATGACTTATGACACATGACTGTTATGCACCACTGCACAATCCACTTGGTGGTGGGTCAGGGTCAGGAGTAGTAACAGGGGCAGTTAGGGCTAGCCGCCGAGGAACGGGGGGGCACCCAAAAAATTAAGGTGCTTTTGACCTCCGTGGTTAGGTAGGGAATAACATCAGGGATTATCAGACCCCCTATCCTACCTTCATAACTATCAGCATATCAATTGAATTTAGTAGGCGGTGCACACCCCTTGTCCCCTGTCCACCTTCAAGACCTTACTCAGTTATCACTAAGCACGACTTGTTGATGTCTTTACTTCTGGACATTATTCCAGAATTCAGTATTATTTTAGTATTTTAATAGTATTAATAAAAGTGACGTTTTAGAGAGAATTTTTTCTGGTTTTCAAGTGATCCTCTATTCTAATATAAATAAAATTGGTTTATAATACAGGCACTGGGGCAACAGGCATGTCCTATATAACAAAAAACACAAGCAGGGTGGGTGCTGTGTCCCCCAATGAAGACTCAGAGAAAGAGATTTTACGGTGAGTACACAAAAATCCTTCTTTCTCTATCGTTTCATTGGGGGACACAGGACCATGGGACGTCCAAAAGCAGTCCCTGGGTGGGAAGAAAAACCATCACCGGAGATAGGAAGGAAGCCACTTCCCCCTTGCTGGGCTTGACCCAGACCTACAAGCGCCTAATGTTGTTACAGGTGTGCCAATGCCACCCGCAAACCCTACGCTAAGACTGGCCTCTGCCGAAGCTTGGGTGTGACCCTGGTAGAAAATAGTCAAGGTATGCCAGCTAGAGCGGGTGGCGGACCAGGGGACCTGGTCGATCGACGACTGGAGTCCAATCGTTCGAGGGTACCCCTTGCCCGGTAGACCGCGGCGGAAGTCCGTCCTTCATGCGATAGTCTGCACATATGGAGGAAAGGATCCATGTGAAATTCTGGCCCCTGGCGCCGGCACACGCTTTTTGGGCAAGGGTGAAAGGATGGATTGACGGTCGGTGTAACCGAAAAATGGTGTCCTGCAGACACGAAAAACTGAGGGCTCGCACCAGCCCTGGAACGAACTATGCCCTTTTTAGGCTGAGAGAGGAGCCCAGAACCGAAAGACCGAAACCCAAAGTCCTCTGCTGGAAGGAACAGCGAGGTGTCTTGGACAGAAACGAAAGGTTCTGGCTGGAGCCCCCCCTTGTCCTGCTGGCGGAGCCGGAAAAGTGGGGAAAAAACGACAAGAGGGCTGTCCGCCCTGATGCCGTCTGTAACAACCCGATGGCCACGAGGAGCCCACCTATCACAACAGGTGGGAGCAGGGAAAAAAGGGGAACCTTGAGCGAACCCATCACTGGATTCAGGCCCCACATTTCTAGTGAACGATGAAATAAATCTTCGAGGAAACTTGATTCCCGGCCCTCTTCAATATCTGCCATCATCTTGCCCACAGACCTGACGAGCCAGCATCCGGGATCCACTGATGAGGCCATGTAACTTGGGACTTCTGAGCCCTGGTAGAATAGAGGGGCCCCGACACGGAAGAATTTTGCGGTCTGGAAGGGGCCACGGGGCATTTGCGAGGAGATGAGTAAATTATGTGAAACTATGCTCGCCTGGGTCACTCCCGATCTATCGCTTGCCTTGGTCCATCTTGAGAACCCTCGAGATCATAGGAAGCCGCGGGCAGATGCACGAGAGCCTGAACAGGCTACACGACCGGACTAGGGCGTCGACATCTAGTCCAGAGCAGGTGCATACTCTAAGCACCCTTGACTGAGATTTGGATCGGAAGGCCAAAAATGGTCCACGACCGGAGGTCTTCCTTCGCCAGAGATCTGGCTGGTGATCTCCGCGTTGGAGCCCTTTACCTACGCGAGGTCCATCCTACCGCGGACATCGGCCGTCCAAACGTCCACGCTAGGGATGTGCTGCCGAGATTAGCGAGTGAAGGGACCCGTCCCAGAGCAAGATCTTCTTGGCCTCTTCCCTTGCCATGACACTCTCTGCATCTTCCTGGTGGATGATGTAATCACCGCTGTGGCATGGTCCGACTGGAACCTGGCTGGGTCACCGCGACCTAGAGAAGAAATTGTAACTGGGCTAACCAGCTGCCTCTGAAGTCCGGAATGTTGAAGGAGAGACGACGCTCTAGGAGTGTCCCTCGGGACCCTGCCGAGGAATGGTGGGATAGCATACCCTAGCACGGGAGGCTGGTGACGGTTGATAATAAGCTCCAGAGGAGGAAAGGGAGCTTCCCAGGGATGGTTGCGAAGACTGGTCCGCTAGGAGGGGATTGGCGGGTCACCCGCGAAGACGGAACCTTCCTGTCTCCGTTCCTCAGTTTGCTCCGTTGGAGAGTCCGGGATGAAATCTGGTATGTGCACCGTCGCTATCACCGCCACAGGCTGTGAAGGAGCCAAAAAACCGAAGGGAAGAAACGGGCGCGGGAGGCAAAAAGCACGTGGGGCTCTGTGTCAGGAGGGAAAAAACTACTCCTGCGTGAGGAGTAGCCACCCTTGAACGGCTCGAATACTGTGCCTGAGGGATGATGGACCGGACCGGGCCGGGTCTGGGAGGACTCCTTCCGGTAGCTCAGCTACCCTAGTAGCAAGGAAGGGGTAGCTTCCTAGAGGGTGATGATGGTCTAAGCCTCAAGGCGATGGTTCTTGAAGGGAGACTCTGGGCCTCCCGGTCGTTTCTGGGCGGAAAAAGCCTAGCAGCTCTGCAGAGTAGGATACGTAGGGACAGTGATCCCTGTAAGCGTTTTTAGAAAGGCTGGAAAGGACCGCAGCCATGCAAGGCGGAGATGGCTGTTGTAGGGATAAAGGCTTCCAGACGGGTTTGCGTGAGGGAACGAACCTGGTGCATCAGGGCCGATGCCGGGAAAGGGATATACCCTTCTCTTACGTAGCCTAGGAGGGAGAGTAGCCTACCCTGACGTAGCCTAGGGATAAACTAGACTCGACCTATCTCCGAAAGGGCGTTCCCGAAAGTCGGAAAAAAAGTCAGCGACTTCCTAGATGTCGAATCTGCGTTCCTGATCCCGAGTCAGAGGTCTCGATGGTGGGAACACTGATGCTAGAGGTTCAGGCCGAGTAGCGGGCAGACATCAGGTTTGTGAAAAGAGGGTACTCACTCAAGAGGAGACCCAGCCCTGGGTCGGCCTAGGTGGGACGTGGACCGCTGCGTATGGTGTCCGGGAAGTCCCTGCGGAGCGGCACGATAGTGACGAGAAGCCCGGAGGAACCCAGGCGGGTCGCATAAATGGTAGCGTGCCGCTTCCTTTCGGAGCCCCCTTCGAGAAGGGGCAAGACAAATAAACGGACTTACCACTGGGAAAAATCACGTCCGGGGATTATCCATGATCACGCAGTCACCGTGCGAACTGGCTGTCCACTGAAAAAAACCCGCAGTGGCCCCCACCTTGTTCCCTGCAAAGAGGCATGCCCCCTTTCTCCAGAGCCCTTTGGGGGGATGAAATGACAATAACACGACTTACCGCTGGTAAACGCCGTGTCTGGTTGCCGTCTGTGATCATTAGCGACTCCAGTATAGTGTGCCCCTTCTCTCTGAAATCGCCTTGGAGAAGGGAAAAAAGACAATGACAAGACTTACTGCTGGTCAACTCCGTGTCTGGTAGTTGTCTGTGAGCCCGCGGTAACTCGGCGAGCTCTGGATGTCCTCTGAGCACATAAGGGTCTGCTTCAAATGTCTTAAGGGAGACCTGCGTGCACGGAGAGAAGAGGGCTGTCCGTAGCCTTACGGCTTGACTCACCATTTTTAGCAGGCTATTCGTCATGCGCCAAGACATCTAGGTCCTGCTCGGAATCCAGCAGAGGTGGAAGCCTGGGCCATCACCCGAGATGTCGGAAGACTGCCAGAGGAAGGACAGTCTGGACCTGGGGGATAAGTGGAAACTGGGGAGCCACAAGGACGAGACCTGGCGGGTCCGCTTCCAGCATAGAAGAAAAAGTCCCTGGTACGGGACTCCCCTCCCCGAGGGGATTGCGCCAGTCCTATGGATGGTATGACCGAGCATCGGCCGGAGACGCGGCGCATGCGCACGAACCCGAGGGACGTAGCGAGGGGAGTTGTGGCCTGAGACAGGGCGTTACAAGCCGGCAGGGGTCAACAGCAATCTGACATCTTCTTGAAACTAACTCACAAAAGTGGGGACCGAGTCTTGGGCTTACCGGCCCAAAATCACTAAAAAGTCGAGCTGGAAACGCTATGTACTAAAAACGTGATAGAAAAAACAAGTGCCCGCATAAGCAATGTAGGAGTCAATGTATGAAAGATCATGCACGTATCTATAATAAAAAATCGACCCAATATAAAAAATATACACTACCAAAAAAGTGTGTTCTGTTTTTCCCCGAAAAAGGTTGCTGCAGCCTCAGCAATCCGCAGACCGGGAGTCTGCCATAATCTTTGTTGTTTTTTTTTTTTTTTTAAATAAAATGAACACTGAGGAAGCGGGAAAAAATATCCCCCACCCCCCTGATGATGCCTGGGGCAGAGCAGAGGGCGGAGAAGGAGAGGCCGGCGGCCAATAGCGCTGCGCAGGAGGCGGGCCTGGGACGCCGAGGACCAGGCCGAAGCCGGGGGCTAAATTTTGACGCTGCCTCGTGGCCGAGGCAGCGCCGGCGGACCCGGCCGCGAGGCGGCGGCGTCGCGGCCTAGGACCCGGCCGAAGCCGGGGGCTAAATTATGCAGAGGGCAGAGGCAGCGCCGGCGGATCCGGCAGCAAGGCGGCGGCGTCGCAGCCTGGGACGCCAAGTACCAGGCCGAAGCCGGGGGCTAAATTTTGACGCTGCCTCGCGGCAGAGGCAGCGCCGGCGGACCCGGCCGCGAGGCGGCGGCGCGGCCTGGGACGCCAAGGACCCGGCCGAAGCCGGGGGCTAAATTTGAGGCTGCCGCGCGGGCAGAGGCAGCGGCGGCGGACCCGGCCGCAAGGCGGCGGCGTCGCAGCAGCGATCCGAATCTGCCCGGCCTAGGAGTCTTCAGGGAGCTCTGCGGATGTAGCGGGGGTGCCCGGCGACTAGGCCCAGACCGGGTCCTAAATTTTTGCAGCCGCCCGAGGGGGAGAAGGTAGGAGATGGTGTCCTACCTGATCCTCGGCGCGCTGCAGAGTGCAGGCTGAGACTCTGCACATGCTCCTGTGTGCTCCGCTCGCAGAAGGGATGGCTGCGGGCACCAGGGAACCGGCTGAAGAAGGCAGGGAGGTGGACCTGGTGGGGGATAGAAACCCCTAAAAACATAGCAGCGCTGCGGGCCCCATCCAGATCGAGACGCGCTGTGGTCCAGTCCCTATTTGCCGAGCCCCTTGCGCCCTTTGGGGTGATACCGCAGAGCGGATAGGGGTGCCCAGGAAGATTCTGCCCCGCACGAACACACCAGGGATTGGTACCGCGGGAATGGACGGGGGCGAGGGCCCGGAGACTCAAACCTCTGCGACCCTAGGGAGTGGTACCCACCGGGCTGCGAGAGCTGAGAAAGATAAGTACGATAGCTGCAGAAACAGAAAAGTACCACAGATGAGAGCGACGAGCGTCGCCGAGAAAAAATGAAAAAAATACGCAAAAAATCAAGTGGCTGAAAGGGGCCCAGTCGGCCCACATCAGCCTCCTACGACACTAAGCAAAAAACTGGTTGAGCCCGCCTCCGGCTCAGGGGTTATACTGCTGGGGAGGAGCTAACTTTTTCTGTTTACTTAGTGTCAGCCTCCTAGTGACAGCAGCATAACCCATGGTCCTGTGTCCCTCAATGAAACGATAGAGAAATGTGGAGTGTTTGTAAAGAAATGTGTACAATTCCTACAATTTCTATCAGATATTTTTGTTCAAACCTTCAAATTAAACGTTACAATCTGCACTTGAATTCTGTTGTAGAAGTTTCATTTCAAATCCAATGTGGTGGCATGCAGAGCCCAACTCGCGAAAATTGTGTCACTGTCCAAATATTTCTGGACCTAACTGTATGTGCTGCCATAATAAGTAGCACTGTAAAATTCCTGGGAAACGGAGGGCACATAAACCCCTGACCATGCAGCAGTGATCAAAAAGTCATAATAACACCGTCTAGGTGCTGCTGCAATTAATACATGCTGAAAAGAAGATGTAGTTACCAGATTGTGGTAGTGGCACCAGACACCAAGCTCAAAGTTGTGACGCCTTCCTCTAACCAAGTTTTAGTGGAGTGTTGTGTTGAGTCTGTCTGTGTGCGTGTGTCGTATGAACCGGTGGATGACCCCTTCCTTACACTGGGATGGGATACCACACCTCTGGATGAGGTGAAGCACCTGTGGCGCCACACAGGCACCCCTCCCCCTCTATCTCTCAGGCCGCAGCAGTGCAGGCGCCCCTCCTCCCTCTACGGCCGCAGCAGTGTAGGCACCCCTCCCCCCTCTATCTTTCCGGCCGCAGCAGTGCAGGCACCCCTTCACCCTCTCTTTCAGGCCGCAGAAGTGTAGGAGCCTCTCTCTGGCCGCAGCAATGCAGGCGCCCCTGCCCCCTCTCTGCATGGTGAAGACGGAAGCAGATAGGACACACAGGAGGGGAGGGTGACCTGTGCTGAAGCCTGTGCACTGCAGGAGCAGCAAGTGACAGTGAACTGCTGCTCCCCGTGTTGCCCCATCTGCTCTCTGCTGGAATGGGCCCTGTGCGACTGGTGGCCATGGTACTCACCTACCCTGCGCTCCCCCGGCGACGCTGGCATGCCAGCAATCGACCAGCATGTAAGCGGCGCAGCGCATGACGTCAGCATCATGCGAGGCCACTTACAGCACCGGCAGATGTCAGCATATTCTCTGCTCCCCATGCCCAGGATCGTGTGCGTGGGGAGCAATGAATATTCATGGCCTTAATCGGCGGCCAGTACATCGCAGAACAGAGACCCTACGGGACTCTGTGCTCCGATGTATGTCAGCTGGATGCGAAGCCTCCGACACACATCTAGCTGAATTAGGAACTGGCGGGCCCTCTGCACGCCCGGGCCCAGTCGCAGTGGCGACATCTGTGACCGTGGTAGTTACGCCCCTGTTGGGTCCTCATGAAGCTTCCGTCTGACCCTATATTTGCAGTGTTGTCTGACTGGACAGCTCCCTTTACTGTACATTGGGACCCCATGACGCTTCTGTCTGACCCTATATTTGCAGTGTTATCTGACAGGACCTCTCCCTTTACTGTACATTGGGACTCCATGACGATTCCATCTGACCCTATATTTGCAGTGTTACCTAACTGGACAGCTCTCTTTACCGTACATTGAGACCCCCTGAAGCTTTCATATGACCCTATATTTGCAGTGTTATCTGACTGGATGGCTCCTTTTACCGTACATTGGGACCCCATTCAGCTTCCGTATGACCCTATATTTGCTGTGTTATCTGACTGGACAGCTGCCTTTACCATACATTGGGACCCAATGACGCGTCCGTCTGACCTTATATTTGCTGTGTTATCTGACTGGACAGCTCCATTTACCATACATTGGTACTCCATGACGCTTCCGTCTGACCCTATATTTGCAGTGTTATCTGACTGGACCTCTCCCTTTACCATACATTGGGATCCCATGACGCTTCCGTTGACCCTATATTAACAGTGTTATCTGACTGAACCTCTCACTTTACCGTACATTGGGACCCCATGACGCTTCCGTCTGATCCTATATTTGCAGTGTTACCTGACTGGACAACTCCCTTTACCGTACATTGGGACCCGCTGAAGCTTTCATATGACCCTATATTTGCAGTGTTATCTGACTGGACGGCTCCTTTTACCGTACATTGGGACCCCATTCAGCTTCCGTCTGACTCTATATTTGCTGTGTTATCTGACTGGACCTCTCCCTTTACCATATATTGGGATCCCATAAAGCTTCCGTCTGACCCTATATTTGCTGTGTTATCTGACTGGACCTCTCCCTTTACCATACATTATCAAGACAAAACAATCACTGATCTCGGAGAGACCAGCCTGAGAAAACACTGACCCTATATTTGCAGTGTTACCTGACTGGACAGCTTCCTTTACCGTACATTGGGACCCCTTGAAGCTTCCATATGACCCTATATTTGCAGTGTTATCTGACTGGACAGCTTCTTTTAACATACATTGGGACCCCATGATGCTTCCGTCTGACCCTATATTTGCTGTATTATCTGACTGGACAGCTCTCTTTACCATACATTGGGACCCCATGATGCTTCCGTCTGTCGCTATATTTGCAGTGTTGTCTGACTGGACCTCTCCCTTTACCATACATTGGGACCCCATGACGCTATATTTAGTATTTACAGGCAGTGTTATCTAACCAGACAGCTCCTTTTACCATACATTGGGATCCCATGAAGCTTCCGTCTGACCCTATATTTACAGTGTTACCTGACTGGACCTCTCCCCTTTACCGTACATTGGGACCCCCTGAAGCTTCCGTCTGACCCTATATTTGCAGTGTTATCTGACTGAACCTCTCCCTTTACCAAATACATTGGGACCCCCTAAAGTTTCCGTCTGACCCTATATTTGCAGTGTTATCTGACTGGATTTTTCCCTTTCCCGTACATTGGGACTCCATGAGGCTGCCGTCTGACCCTATATTTGCTGTGTTATCTTGTAAGGGGTGGGCAGACCCCTTACAAAGAGGTGCAGTGTTTCCCCCTGAAGATACCCCCGCTGGGGTAGACAAAGCTGTTGATGTTTTATTGTAATTGCACTGTATGGCCTTGTGCGCACTAGGCGTTTTTGTCGCGTTTTTAGCGGCGTTTTTTACCGCGTTTTTGTGCTGAAAACGCAGTGACATTGCTTCCCCAGCAATGTCTATGGGTTTTCAGAAGTGCTATCCTCACACAGCGTTTTTTTTTAGCTGCGTTTTTGTGGTGACCACAAAAACGCAGCATGTCAATTATTTCTGCGTTTTCCACTGCGTTTTTCACTCATTGAATTCAATGAGATGTTAAAAACGCAATGAAAAACGCATATAGCCGCGTTTCTATGACTAAAAACGCAGCTATAAACGCAAGGGGTGGGCACTACAGTGACGTGTACAGGAAGAGGATTCCTTCTGTTGGTAAACACAGAAGCATGAATCCTCCCGGTACCGTCACCGCTGCCTTCACCTCCCGTCCTGTGCATGTCAGCTCCGTGCGGCGCCATGTCTGGGCGGGAGGTGGAGGCAGCGGCGAAAACCAAAGTGAACAGTAGAAAAAAAAAAATGTCATATATACTCACCTGTCCGCAGGGTCCCGGTGCCATGCCCGCTCCCATCTCCTCCCGGTACCGCCGCTCTGGCTGTGTGCAGTCTCCCCGGTGCAGGACCTTGCTTGCAGGACCTGGCGGTGGATCACCTGATGCAGTCACCTGACGCATCAGCTGATCGCGGTGTCGCCGGCTTTTTCGCGCCCGGCCGGCCATCAGCTGATCCTGCCGTCAGGGGACTTCATCAGCTGATTACCGGCAGCTGCTGCAGGGATCGGACGGGATCAGACTCCTGTCCAATCGATCGCTCCAGGAGCTGCCGGTAATCAGCACAGCACACAAGTGAGTATTATTTATTTTTTTGCACTGATGCTTCAGCTGATTGTATAATCGGCTTTTATACAATCAGCTGATGTGTGATGTGATTCAGGCACTTGATCCTGACACATCATCTGATCGCTTTGCCTTCCAGCAAACCGATCAGATGATATTGGATCCGGATTGGACGGTGCGGGACCCTGACCCAGGATTACTGCGGAGGGGGGTTTATTTCAATAAAGATGGAGTCACTAATTGTGTTGTTTTTATTTCTAAAAAAAATATTTTTCTGTGTGTGTTGTTTTTTTTTTTATCATTACTAGAAATTCATGGTGGCCATGTCTAATATTGGCGTGACACCATGAATTTCGGGCTTAGGGCTAGCTGATAATATACAGCTAGCCCTAACTCCATTATTACCTAGCTCGCCACCCGGCATCAGGGCAGCTAGAAGAGTTGGATACAGCGCCAGAAGATGGCGCTTCTATGAAAGCGCCATTTTCTGGGGTGGCTGCGGACTGCAATTCGCAGTGGGGGTGCCCAGAAAGCATGGGCACCCTGCACTGTGGATTCCAATCCCCAGCTGCCTAGTTGTACCCGGCTGGACTCAAAAATTAGGCGAAGCCCACGTCATTTTTTTTTTTAATTATTTCATGAAATAATTAAAAAAAAGGGCTTCTCTATATTTTTGGTTCCCAGCCGGGTCCAAATAGGCAGCTGGGGGTTGGGGGCAGCCCGTACCTGCCTGCTGTACCCGGCTAGCATACAAAAATATGGCGAAGCCCATGTCATTTTTTTTTTCTTTTTGGGCAAAAAACTGCATACAGTCCTGGATGGAGGATGCTGAGACTTGTAGTTCTGCAGCTGCTGTCTGCTCTCCTGCATACACTAGTGAATGGAGGATGCTGAGACTTGTAGTTCTGCAGCTGCTGTCTGCTCTCCTGCATACACTAGTGAATGGAGGATGCTGAGACTTGTAGTTCTGCAGCTGCTGTCTGCTCTCCTGCATACACTAGTGAATGGAGGATGCTGAGACTTGTAGTTCTGCAGCTGCTGTCTGCTCTCCTGCATACACTAGTGAATGGAGGATGCTGAGACTTGTAGTTCTGCAGCTGCTGTCTGCTCTCCTGCATACACTAGTGAATGGAGGATGCTGAGACTTGTAGTTCTGCAGCTGCTGTCTGCTCTCCTGCATACACTAGTTCTGCAGCTGTCTGCTCTCCTGCATACAATGAACATTTTGAAGAAGGAAATGACATCAGACCTTTTTTTTTTTTTTTCATCAACAATCTTTAATGGCATTGTGCACTGATTAAAAACGCAGTGAGTAAAAACGCAGCAAAAAACGCACCAAATCGCGGCAAAAACGCATGCGTTTTTGCCGCGTTTTTTAGCCGCGGGTGCGTTTTTTTAGACAAAAACGCACATAAAAACGCAGTGTGAAAAAAATGCCTAGTGCGCACATACCCTATAGCTGGGTTTCCCCTAGTGGCCGAGTGGGATGGCTGTCCCCATAGAAACTGTGCAGGAGGGAGGAGGAGCCAGCAGCTTAGGGGGAAAGAGAGTGTGTGTGTGTGTGTGTGTGTAAATGTTAGTTGATTCCGGACGGGGGAGAAGGAACAGTCAGGGGCAGAGTGTGGAGCTGAGTGGGCAGAAAGAAAGAAGGGAAGAAGAGAAGAAGTGTCCTCAAGGGTGAAGCAGAATTGGTGTGGGTCCAGTCTGTGTTAGCCGGAGTGGGAGCCTAGGTGAAGTGGAGTAGCCGGGCACATCCCCACTAGAGGAGACGACAAGGAAAGATTTCCCCGGACAGGAATTGTGACCGTGCGCTACAAAATCCGTGCATTGAGCTGTCTGTGAAACTCTGTGCAATAAAGATGTCGTTTGGTTTATCTGAACCCTGCCTGAAGAGTCTTCCTGCGGCTGAAAGTATGCTCTTTTACACCACACTCTGCCCCACAGAACAATCCCCTGTCCCAATAGTGACGGCAGAGCCGGGGGTTGGCCTGATAGAAAATGGGGCCACGACTACAACCCCCGAGGCACCCCTGGCACCCCGTTACAATCTGACTGGACAGCTCTCTTTACCATACATTGGGACCCCATGACGCTTCCGTCTGTCCCTATATTTGCAGTGTTATCTGACTGGACCTCTCCCTTTACCATACATTGGGACCCCATGAGGCTATATTTAGTATTTACAGGCAGTGTTATCTAACCAGACAGCTCCTTTTACCATACATTGGGATCCCATGAAGCTTCAGTCTGACCCTATATTTGCAGTGTTAGGCTAAGTTCACATTTCCGCTAAAATCTATCAGTCACAATCCGCTGCTCTTGTAAACAGCGGAATCCGTTTAGCGGATTCCGCTGCTCCCATAGACTTGTATGAGCAGCGGATTGTGACTGATGATGCTGCGTTGCACCCTCCGCCCGACTGATCAGTCGTGGAACGACTGACCGCCGGGCGGGAGGAACGCAGCATGTAACGTTTTTTGAGCAGCGAGATCCGTCGGATTTCGCTGCGCATGCTCTCTGGCTCCCTGCACACGTCACCAGCTTTGGTTGGTTACCCGATATTTACCCTGGTTACGGTGCAAGGAGCCAGCGCTAAGCGGTGTAGGCCCGTAACCAAGGTAAATATCGGGTAACCAAGGTAAACATCGGGTGCTTTGCTGTTACCCGATATTTAGGCTGGTTACGTGTGCAGGGAGGCCGACACTTCCCCGCTCGGCCCCGCCCCCTCCCGCACTCCGCACATGTATGTACACACACACACACACACACCTGTCCCCAGCCATGCAGACAAGCACTGACACCCTCGTCTGGCCCCGCCCCCTGCTCGGCTCCGCCCCCTCCCGCACTTTGCATGTGCACACATATACATACATACATACATACATACATACATACATACATACATGCACATACACACACTCACTCACACATACACTCACCTGTCCCCAGCCATGCAGACCGCAGCACTTCTACTGACATCCTCAGCGCCTGGCCCCGCCCCCCGCTCGGCTCCGCCCCCTCCCGCACTTTGCATGTGCACACACATACATACATACACACACACATACATACATACATGCACATACACACACTCACTCACAGATACACTCACCTGTCCCCAGCCATGCAGACCGCAGCACTTCCACTGACATCCTCAGCGCCTGGCCCCGCCCCCCGCTCGGCTCCGCCCCCGAACTCCGCCCCCCGCACACAACGGAATCCGACAAAGAATTCTGTTCTTTGTCATCCGTTGTACAGCGTTGAACAGCGCATCAGTCACATGCGTCAAGCGACGCATGTGACTGATACAAATCAACGGAAATGTGAACTTAGCCTTATCTGACTGGAGTGGACAGCTCTCTTTACCATACATTTGGATCCCATGACGCTTCCGTCTGACCCTATATTTGCAGTGTTATCTGACTGGACCTCTCCCTTTACCAAATACACTGGGACCCCCTAAAGTTTCCGTCTGACCCTATATTTGCAGTGTTATCAGACTGGACCTCTCCCTTTACCGTACATTGGGACCCCATGAGGCTGCCGTCTAACCCTATATTTACACGCAGTGTTATCTGACCAGACATTATACTGGAATATTGTTTCTACACGTCCGGCCACAATACGGCCATGTGTCTCTTCCTATATTCTCATTTCTTTCTTCCTCTATTTACTGTGGGGTGAACAATATCCGTTAACCCCCAGTTTGCCTTCCTTCCTCAGAACAAAGGCCGTAATGTCGTTGTCTCCTCAGGTCTTGGCTATAATGAGCCGCCACTGTCTTCCCAGCTCACCCCGCCCTGGCTGGAGGCCACAAGTGCTGCGGAAACCCCGTACAGCGCGACTGCCATCTGCCAAAACAAACGCGACGCGGGCAGGCGGGCGGGCAGGCGTGGCCGCCACAGTGTGTGTTTGTATGCAGAGGGGCGGAGCCAATGCACGGCCGCTCTACCCCGCCCCCACTATGCTGACGCCGTGGGGCAGCCGTCTGCAGGAAGCCGCCATTTTCAGAACCTTTGACTCGGTGACGTAGTGGCACGCAGGCCGCGCTCCGCCTCTCGTCTTCATCTCGCCGTCGGACGGAACGTCGCGTGAACGGGAGGGAGACAAAGCATTAAACTAATGAATGGGGCCGTGAGAGCTCTGGCTGGCCTGCGGAGAGTGAGCGGCTGCTGAGGCCTGGGAGAGGCCAGGTACGTGCCCCGGGAGCGGGCGGCTGTGTGAGAGCACAGAGGAGATGGCCGGAGTTCCGGTGTGAGGAGGGGTAGTGCGAGCAAGGCCTGAGACACACTGACCTCCGGCCCGGACCATTGTGCGCATGGAGGCCGTGCTGTCATATAGACTCATGGCCGAGCGCAATGTGTGCAGCAGTGCTGTACTCCTGGGCCTGATGGCTGGGCTGTGCCACCATCATGGGTGGGTTACCTGATCAGCGCCACCATCATGGGCCTGGTGGCTGGGCTGTGCCACCATCATGGGTGGGTTACCTGATCAGTACCACCATCATGGGCCTGGTGGCTGGGCTGTGCCACCATCATGGGTGGGTTACCTGATCAGTACCACCATCATGGGCCTGGTGGCTGGGCTGTGCCACCATCATGGGTGGGTTACCTGATCAGTACCACCATCATGGGCCTGGTGGCTGGGCTGTGCCACCATCATGGGTGGGTTACCTGATCAGTACCACCATCATGGGCCTGGTGGCTGGGCTGTGCCACCATCATGGGTGGGTTACCTGATCAGTACCACCATCATGGGCCTGGTGGCTGGGCTGTGCCACCATCATGGGTGGGTTACCTGATCAGTACCACCATCATGGGCCTGGTGGCTGGGCTGTGCCACCATCATGGTTGGGTTACCGGATCAGCGCCACCATCATGGGTGGGTTACCTGATCAGCGCCACCATCATGGGTGGGTTACCTGATGAGCGCCACCATCATGGGTGGGTTACCTGATGAGCGCCACCATCATGGGTGGGTTACCTGATGAGCGCCACCATCATGGGTGGGTTACTTGATCAGCGCCACCATCATGGGTGGGTTACTTGATCAGCGCCACCATCATGGGTGGGTTACCTGATCAGCGCCACCATCATGGGTGGGTTACCTGATCAGCGCCACCATCATGGGTGGGTTACCTGATCAGCGCCACCATCATGGGTGGGTTACCTGATCAGCGCCACCATCATGGGTGGGTTACCTGATCAGCGCCACCATCATGGGTGGGTTACCTGATCAGCGCCACCATCATGGTACTGGGTTACCTGATCAGCGCCACCATCATGGTACTGGGTTACCTGATCAGCGCCACCATCATGGTACTGGGTTACCTGATCAGCGCCACCATCATGGTACTGGGTTACCTGATCAGCGCCACCATCATGGTACTGGGTTACCTGATCAGCGCCACCATCATGGTACTGGGTTACCTGATCAGCGCCACCATCATGGTACTGGGTTACCTGATCAGCGCCACCATCATGGTACTGGGTTACCTGATCAGCGCCACCATCATGGTACTGGGTTACCTGATCAGCGCCACCATCATGGGCCTGGTGGCTGGGCTGTGCCACTGTCATGTGCTGGTCACCTGTGCTGCGCCACGGGCTATTAATAACCAGTATTGAACAACCCCTTTAATAAGGAAGGCCAATCACTAGCCTAGCTGTACTCTGTTTGGCCTACATGGTCTATTCTTCCTCTGAGCACTACCTATTTAATTTCAATGGCTGCTGAGATCATAATATAAACTGAACCTTAACCCCATCATATCTCTTCCACATTCCTTAGCTGGCCCTTATTTTCTTGGTCAGTTAAGCGTCTGCTTCTATAACTTGCAGGATTACCAAAATAAGATAAGAATCATTACAGGCTGAAAGCGCAGATTCTGAGTATCCTACAAATACCTAGTACACTGGCAAACACGGTTATATAAGGCTAAGTTCACACTTCAGTTGTTTTGCATCAGTCACAATCCGTAGCCTTGAGGAATTACGGAATCCTGCAAAATATTTTGCAGGAATCCAGTATTTCCCCATAGACTTATATTAGTGACGGATTGCGACTGATGACCCTGCGTTGCATCCGCTGCGTCGCGGTCCGTCGTTTTTGACTGACCGCCGAGCGGGGAGCAACGCAGAATGTAACGTTTTTCAGGCCGTCAAAATTAACGCGCTGCACATGAATCCGTCGCCATCCGTCAAGCTTGTAATGTATGTCTATGGTGCTGGATTCCGTCGTAATCCGTCTTACAACGGAATCCAGCGCAGGATTCCGTCATGCTCTACTGAGCATGCCCAGCATGCTTGGCACGCCCACTGGGCTGTCCCAAACACAGACGGATCATGACTGATCCGTCAAAAAACGGACGCACAGCGGATGTAACGGACGCAACTGATCCGTTTTTTCACAGGATTCCTGTGAAAGGAATCCTGTGAAAAACACATCAGTTGCATCAGTTGACATCTTAAAAACAACTGATCCGTTGCTGACGGACCTGACGGATTGAAAACAACTGAAGTGTGAACTTAGCCTAAGGGTATGTGCGCACTAGGCGTTTTTTTCACGCTGTGTTTTTATGTGCGTTTTTGTCTAAAAAACGCACCCGCGGCTAAAAAAACGCGGCAAAAACGCATGCGTTTTTGCCGCGATTTGGTGCGTTTTTTGCTGCGTTTTTGCTCACTGCGTTTTTAATCAGTGCACAATGCCATTAAAGATTGTTGATGAAGAAAAAAAAAAAAAAAGGTCTGATGTCATTTCCTTCTTCAAAATGTTCATTGTATGCAGGAGAGCAGACAGCAGCTGCAGAACTACAAGTCTCAGCATCCTCCATTCACTAGTGTATGCAGGAGAGCAGGCAGCAGCTGCAGAACTACAAGTCTCAGCATCCTCCATTCACTAGTGAATGCAGGAGAGCAGGCAGCAGCTGCAGAACTACAAGTCTCAGCATCCTCCATTCACTAGTGTATGCAGGAGAGCAGGCAGCAGCTGCAGAACTACAAGTCTCAGCATCCTCCATTCACTAGTGAATGCAGGAGAGCAGGCAGCAGCTGCAGAACTACAAGTCTCAGCATCCTCCATTCACTAGTGTATGCAGGAGAGCAGACAGCAGCTGTAGAACTACAAGTCTCAGCATCCTCCATTCACTAGTGTATGCAGGAGAGCAGACAGCAGCTGCAGAACTACAAGTCTCAGCATCCTCCATTCACTAGTGTATGCAGGAGAGCAGGCAGCAGCTGCAGAACTACAAGGCTCAGCAGCCTCCATCCAGGACTGTATGCAGTTTTTTGCCCAAAAAGAAAAAAAAAATGACATGGGCTTCGCCATATTTTTCTATGCTAGCCGGGTACAGCAGGCAGATACGGGCTGCCCCCAACCCCCAGCTGCCTATTTGTACCCGGCTGGGAACCAAAAATATAGAGAAGCCCTTTTTTTTTAATTATTTCATGAAATAATTAAAAAAAAAAAATGACGTGGGCTTCGCCTAATTTATGAGTCCAGCCGGGTACAACTAGGCAGCTGGGGATTGGAATCCACAGTGCAGGGTGCCCATGCTTTCTGGGCACCCCCACTGCGAATTGCAGTCCGCAGCCACCCCAGAAAATGGCGCTTTCATAGAAGCGCCATCTTCTGGTGCTGTATCCAACTCTTCTAGCTGCCCTGATGCCGGGTGGCTAGCTAGGTAATAATGGAGTTAGGGCTAGCTGTATATTATCAGCTAGCCCTAAGCCCGAAATTCATGGTGTCACGCCAATATTAGACATGGCCACCATGAATTTCTAGTAATGATAAAAAAAAAAACACAACACACAGAAAAATATTTTTATTAGAAATAAAACACAACACAATTAGTGACTCCATCTTTATTGAAATTAACCCCCCTCCGCAGTAATCCTGGGTCAGGGTCCCGCGCCGTCCAATCCGGATCCAATATCATCTGATCGGTTTGCTGGAAAGCAAAGCGATCAGATGATGTGTCAGGATCAAGTGCCTGAATCACATCCCACATCAGCTGATTGTATAAAAGCCGGTTATACAATCAGCTGATGCATCAGTAGAAAAAAAAAAATAATAATACTCACTTGTGTGCTGTGCTGATTACCGGCAGCTCCTGGAGCGATCGATTGGACAGGAGTCTGATCCCGTCCGATCGCTGCAAGAGCTGCCGGTAATCAGCTGATGAAGTCCCCTGACGGCAGGATCAGCTGATGGCCGGCCAGGCGCGAAGAAGCCGGCGAGACTACGATCAGCTGATGCGTCAGGTGACTGCATCAGGTGATCCCTCGCCAGGTCCTGCAAGCAAGGTCCTGCCGGCCGGGGAGACTGCACACAGCCAGAGCGGCGGGACCGGGAGGAGCTGGGAGCGGGCATGGCATCGGGACCCTGCAGACAGGTGAGTATATATGACATTTTTTTTATTTTTCTACTGTTCACTTTGGTTTTCGCCGCTGCCTCCACCTCCCGCCCAGACATGGCGCCGCACGGAGCTGACATGCACAGGACGGGAGGTGGAGGCAGCGGTGACGGTACCGGGAGGATTCATGCTTCTGTGTTTACCAACAGAAGGAATCCTCTTCCTGTACACGTCACTGTAGTGCCCACCCCTTGCGTGTATAGCTGCGTTTTTAGTCATAGAAACGCGGCTATATGCGTTTTTCATTGCGTTTTTAACATCTCATTGAATTTAATGAGTGAAAAACGCAGTGAAAAACGCAGAAATAATTGACATGCTGCGTTTTTGTGGTCACCACAAAAACGCAGCTAAAAAAAAACGCTGTGTGGGGACAGCACTTATGAAAACCCATTGACATTGCTGGGGAAGCAATGTCACTGCGTTTTCAGCACAAAAACGCGGTAAAAAACGCCGCTAAAAACGCGGCAAAAACGCCTAGTGCGCACATAGCCTAAGGCTAAGTTCACACATCCTGTGTTTTGCATCAGTCACAATCCGTCGCCTTGGGGAATTACGGTAACCTGCAAAATATTTTGCAGGAATCCTGTATTTCCCCATAGACTTCTATTAGCGACGGATTGCGACTGATGACCCTGCGTTGCATCCGCTGCGTCGCGGTCCGTCGTTTTTGACTGACCGCAGAGCGGGGAGCAACGCAGAATGTAACGTTTTTCGGGCCGTCAAAATTAACGCGCCGCGCAGGAATCCGTCGCCATCCGTCAAGCTTGTAATGCATGTCTATGGTGCTGGATTCCGTCGTAATCCGTCTTACAACGGAATCCAGCGCAGGATTCCGTCATGCTCTACTGAGCATGCCCAGCATGCTTGGCACGCCCACTGGGCTGTCCCAAACACAGACGGATCATGACTGATCCGTCAAAAAACGGACGCACAGCGGATGTAACGGACGCAACTGATCCGTTTTTTCACAGGATTCCTGTGAAAGGAATCCTGTGAAAAACACATCAGTTGCATCAGTTGACATCTTGAAAATGACTGATCCGTTGCTGACGGACCTGACGGATTGAAAACACAGGATGTGTGAACTTAGCCTAAGAAGCTGGAGGCGCGACATGTTCATCATTCAGGTTCAGACACTGGGGTTTTTAAAGGATTTAAACACGTTTGTTGTTTTTTTTTTTTTTTTTTTTTTTTTTTTTTTTTTTATAAAATGTTTTCGAGCCTAGAATAAAATATAAATTATACTTGCCTCCTAGACCAGCGCTGCTGCTTCCCTCGTAGCCTTGGGTCCCGTCGGTCTCATACCATAAACTTTGCATTCAGTTTTGTGCAAGTGGAAGAAACACTGCTCTTTTGCTAAAGAAAATTGTGAAGACTACACTGGTCACATGATACCAGGTGGTGATACAGTTCTGTGAGCGGAGCAATGCTGCTGGTCCAGGGGACAGTTACCCAATTTTTCTTTACTTTCTCCAGATCCATATGCAGTTGATCTGTTGTCCAATAGTGATGCGAGTGATTGGTTACATGACAGCATACATGTGTTTACATGCCAATTATCCACTTGAGAAATGCTGAATGCAGCTAGCCTGCACATGACGGCAGGTTTGGAAATAGCATTCATGCTGTCATGTGAATGAGAAAGCATGCGCATCAGAAATCTGCAGTCACATAGTGTGCAGACTTAGGGTACTTTCACACTTGCGTTTATTTCCTTCCGTTACAATCCGCCCTTTTGGGAAACAGCGGAATCCGTTAACGGATTCCGCTGTTTCTCATAGACTTGTATAGGTGACGGATTGTACCAAAAGGACCTGCGTTGCTTCCGCTGGGCGACGCTCCGTTGCTTCCGCCCAGCGGGAGGAACGCAGCATGTAACGTTATTTTGAGCAGCGGAATCCTCTGGATTCCACTGCGCATGCTCTTCTTTTTTTTTTTTTTTTTTAAATCAAACTTTATTTTGGCTCGCGGTGGCCGAACGTTCAGCTGAGCGCCCAGCCGTCGGCAAGCGACAGCGCTCAGCTGAGCGACCGACCACCGGCATGCCCGGCCGCCGGCAAGTGACAGCGCTCAGCTGAGCGCCCGGCCGCCGGCAAGTGACAGCGCTCAGCTGAGCGCCCGGCCGCCGGCAAGTGACAGCGCTCAGCTGAGCGCCCGGCCGCCGGCAAGTGACAGCGCTCAGCTGAGCGCCCGGCCGCCGGCAAGTGACAGCGCTCAGCTGAGCGCCCGCCCGCCGGCATGCCCGGCCGCCGGCAAGTGACAGCGCTCAGCTGAGCGCCCGCCCGCCGGCATGCCCGGCCGCCGGCAAGTGACAGCGCTCAGCTGAGCGCCCGCCCGCCGGCATGCCCGGCCGCCGGCAAGTGACAGCGCTCAGCTGAGCGCCGGCATGCCCGGCCGCCGGCAAGTGACAGCGCTCAGCTGATCACCCGGCGGCCGGCTGCAGGGAGCGATCAGCTGATCGTTTACAATAGTCTGCCGCTGGTTAAACTGTAAGAAAAAAGAAAATCAAAACGAATTGCTTTGTTTTGCAGCATCCGTTGCATCCGTTGTGCCACTATATGCAACACATCCGTTGCATCCGTTACACAACGCAATGCAACGGATACCGTTCAACGCAAGTGTGAAAGTACCCTTACCTCTCAAACCTGGACAACCCCTTTTAAATTTTGTAGAGCATTAAAGAGGTTGTCCGGCCCCTGGTGATCAAGTCTGCAGTCACTGTGACTGTAGACTTGAGTACTCACAGCGCGCAGTGTGTGCGCTGTCAGGATTCTCCGATGGTGGGCATGTGACCACAAGTATGCGATTACATGCAGTCACATGCCGACTATACATGTGCGGCCTCGCTCAATGAAAGTGAATTGAGTGAGACCTAATACGTCTACTTACAATACAATGTAGCTGGAAATATACAAATCGCATACTTGTGGTCACGAGATGAGCGAGCGTGCTATGCAGTGCTCGTTACTTGATTAAGCATTGGGGTGTTCGGGCACTCATAAGTCTACAGCGCGGGGTTAAAGGGATGGGAAGAAAAAATGCATGCCAACAATAGACATGCGGATTAATTGGAGTTAGGCTTCACAGAAAGTAATAGCATATCACTACAAGATTACGTCAATTTTTTTGATCAGTGATTGTCCAATTGCAAGAACTCCGGCAGGCTCACACACGCAATGGAGCAGAGGTACTACGAATACCTTACGATGTTCTGCAGGTCACCGTTCTCTGGATCAGATGGTCCGCCAGCGATCAGTATTGTCTATCCTAAAGATACATTCCTACCCTTTAAAGTGAACCTGTCAAGTGTCCCTTGGCCATTCGGCCCTCTTAGCATGTAAGGATGCACCTGTGGGCGTACTACCATGCTAATGAAGGAGCAGCATCAGAGGCTTGGTTGTTCTGACACAGCGCCCGACGCTGGATTTCGGCTTCAGTGTGCGTGATCAGAAGTCCCGGACTTCCAGTCATGCTTACTATGAAACCGGGTGTACATTTCCTGGCTTCAAACTGGAAGTCTGGGTCGTTCTGATTGGTCGCAAGGAGCCGAAAACTAGCGGTGGCGGCAGAGGTGAGAGCGACCATTTCTCTGACGCTGCACATTCATTAGCTTGTTAGCACGCCCACAGGGGTGTACTAACATGCTAAGGGGGCCGACTAGCCAGGGGAACTAATGCCCTTGCGACTAGTCCCTGGCCTCATTAGCAAATTATAAAGGATCTTTAGAAATACTTTTTCTAAAGATCCTTTTATCTATGGTACTATAGGCAGGTATTAACAATATGTACCCAGAATCGCTCGTGGTTGTGGGTGCATATTGCACCTGACAGGTTCCCTTTACTGAGGATTGTCCACAATCAGTTACTATATGTGGTAATATATACAGGGAAAATCTTTGCAGGGGACGAAGTTGCCAAACCAGTCCCTTGGCTCCTTCGGATATGTTATATCCTAGGCAGAGAAAATGGTTATAAATTTCATTTTCTGTCAAACCAAAGAAGCAATAATGAGTATGAGGGGTAATTTATGAATTAACTTTAATCCTTCATTTGGTTGTTTTTAATTTGAAAGAACACAGAAGTCTCTTTAAGAGTTAAGGGCGCTTTACATGCAGCGACATTGCTAGCGATGTCGCTTCCAAAAGCACCCGCCCCATCGTTTGTGGGCAAATCGCTGCCCGTGGCGCACAATATCGCTAGGACCCGTCACACATACTTGCCTTCCTAACAACGTCGCTGTGTTCTGCGAACAGCCTCTTTTCCAAGGGGAGTGGTTCGTGCGGCGTCACAGCGATGTCACACGACAGGCGTCCAATAGAAGTGGAGGGCAGCCGCATGAAAGTCACGCCCACCTCGTTGCCGGCAGGTACGTTGTTTGTCGTTCCCGGGGTGTCACACGTAGCGATTTGTGCTGCCTCAGGAACGATGCACAACCTTCGTCCAGCAACGATTTTTGGGAAATTAACGACGTGTCAACGATTAGGTGAGTATTTCTAATCGTTAACACTCAGTCATAGGTGTCACACGCAACGACGTTGCTAATGACGCCGGATGTGCGTCACGAATTTCGTGACCCCGACGACTTATCGTTAGCGATATCATTGCGTGTAAAGCCTTTTTTAGTCCGGGCTTGGGGGCTCAAGTTCAAGCCTCACTGTGCTGTGGGAGCCAGTTAGTATGTGATTTGCACACTTCCAGCCACGTTCCGACTAGCCGTGTCTGCATCGTTCAGTGCACTTGTATTGAGCTGGCCATATGTTTAGTCGGCACTGATCCGCTCAAGGATTAGTCCTGTTGTAATTTAAAGTGGCTAATCCATGCGTTTTACACACATACTAAGTGATGGATTACTTAATACCTTGACTTTTTTTTTTTTTCTGCAGCAACACTAACAATGTTGCACGTCAATTTACAGGAAGTTGTTTAGGATTTTGATTTTGGCATAGAATACTATAATTACCGTACTCGTTAGCTGTTGGCCAAATAATTTTTTGGGCCAACTGCAAACTTCCTGCCATCCACTGCACACAGATACTTCTGGCTCAACTGAGCGCTCTTGTGTTCTCTGTGAGACAGCTAGTGTCCGACTTTTTTGCCGGTGGCTCATCTGGAGAGCCAGACGATTGTGGTCGTAGGAAATCTTACTGGCCGCATCTTTCTCTGCCTGAAATTCTTGTTGACACCCGCTGACTGGACTGAATTAGCACCGCTCACCTCCATATGCAGAAGTGAAGATGTATCGGCCTTGTGGAAAGGGCAGTCTTGATAAGAGAACCAGTTTAATATTCCTAATCTGTCTGGTGTAGCATGTCTTGTATTTAGCTGCTATTGTCAGTGGTACAGGCTGCCGCAGTGAGTCTTGTGACACAGTAGCAGTTAGTGGACGTTGACCTTTTGATTGTGCATGTTTCTGGTGAAGTAATGACGTAATTATCCTTGTGCAGCATAGGCCACCATTGTTTTGTTGTCCTTGTCTATAGCAGATGCACAGCCTCAAACTTTAGCTCTCAATATTTTTGTTTGGGTGTTGCTCTTAGTATTTTTATATAACTGGATAAGCCTTTTATTAGGGGCATAGTTTTTAGTCTTCTGTCACAGGACTGCTGAGTAGAGATGAGCGAACTTGAAGATCGGTATTAATATCGAACACAGACTTTACATAAAAATCAGAGTTCGGGTATTTTACATATGCAAACTTGTACGAGCATCACAGCTCTGGTACACTCGGTGCGCAGCCGAGTGCGAGCTGCTAAGTGTTCTGGGGTAACAGCGTGATCGGATGTAACGTGCACCAAAAAAAACCATAACCTGCCCCTGGAAGTGTTCTGTTTCTGGCTGACTGCATGTGGCCAGAGACCTGAACTGTCAAATTACAGTGAACCTGTCAGGTGGCCTCTAGACCAGTGGTTCCCAAACTACAGTCCTCACGGGCCCCAATAGATCATGTTCTCAGGATTTCCTTAATATAGCACAGGTGATGCCTAAGGCTATGTGCCCATGCTGCGGATTTACCGCGGATTTTGCCGCGGATTTACCGCGGATTTGCCGAAAATCTGCAGCAGCAGCACTTCCAAGCCATTTCAATGGCATTTTGGAAATGCTGTGCCCATGCTGCGGATTTTTCCGCGGCGGATTTGCCGCGGATTTTGATCCGGAAAAATCTGCAGCATGTCAATTATTGTTGCGGATTTTGGTGCGGATTTTTCCCATGCAAGTCAATGCAAGGTGTAAAATCCGCATGAAATCCGCAGGTCTGTTCCCACAGGCTCTTTTTCCTGCGGATTTGGTGCGGATCTCGCAAACAAATCCGCAGGAAGTGATGTAGGATAGTTCAGGAAGAGGAAGTTTCACCATTTTGTAGTGTAGAGTAGTGGCAGTGTAGTCGTGTTGTGTCCGAACTCTGGATTGCCAGCTAAAAGCAGCTAGTTACAGGCTGCTTGCTTTTAGCTGGCAAAACAGGATCCCAGCTCTTTTTTCACAATTCTTTTTTAAAAAAAATGTGCTCCGCTGTATTTTCACTGTCCAGCCCGATGCAAGCAAGCAACTGAGGGCTGTGCTTCTCAGTGGGATAAGGCTGAAGCATTCTCTGCCCCTCCCGCTGAGAAAAACAGTCCTCAGCTGCCCCTGAAAATGGCGGCTCCGTTGTGAAGCGCCATTCTCAGGTGCTGTACCGAGGCTCATCCAGCTGCCCTGATGCATTTGGCTGGCTGGGTAATATAACGGAGTTAATGCCAGTTTTCTGCAAACTGGCACTAAGCCCGAGGTTCATAATGTCATGCCTGTGTAGACACGGCCATTATGAACCTCCGTTTGGTACTAAAGAAAAGAAAACACTTTTTGAAAAATTTTATTTGAAATAAAAACACACAAACATCCCTGATTGCCATCTTTATTACTCCCTGAATCCCCCGACGATAATCCATGACAGCTCCGATGTGCACCCGGCTGACCCGGGCACTGACGTCAGCCGGTCCCAGCAGCCGTCAGTGTACGAGATGCTGCAAAGCTCTCTTCCGTCTGCTGGGACCGGCTGACGTCCGTGCCCGGATCAGATGAGTGCACATCGGAGCCCGGCACATCAGCTGGTCGGTGTGCAGTCAGCAGACCCGCCTGCGATCGCGAATTAAGTCAGCTGACGATGTGCAGTCATGTGACCCGGGCACTGACGTCAGCCAGTCCCAGCAGCCGTCAGTGTACGAGATGCTGCAAAGCTCTCTTCCGTCTGCTGGGACTGGCTGATGTCCGTGCCCGGGCCAGATGAGTGCACATCGGCCGACTATTCAGCTGTCGATGTGCACTCAGCTGACCCGCCCGCGCTCGCGAATTAAGTCAGCTGACCGGCTGACTTCTGTGCCCGGGTCAGCTGATGCTCTGAAGTCAGCTGACCCGAGCTCAGCTATGAACTGAGCTGACCCGGCCAGTGAGTTCTGCCGCTCCCAGCAGCCGGCAGAGAGCTTTCCTGTGATATTGTCCTGGATTAACCTCTGAGGCTTGGGAGTAATAAAGATGGCAATCAGGGATGTGTGTGTGTGTTTTTATTTCAATTAAAATTTTTAATAAAGGTGTTGTGTTTTCTTTTTTCCCAAATGGAGGTTCATAATGGCTGTGTCTACACAGGCATGACATTATGAACCTCGGGCTTAGTGCCAGTTTGCAGAAAACTGGCATTAACCCCTTATATTACCCAGCCAAATGCATCAGGGCAGCTGGATGAGCCTCGGTACAGCACCTGAGAATGGCGCTTCACAACGGAGCCGCCATTTTCAGGGGCAGCTGAGGACTGTTTTTCTCAGCGGCAGGGGCAGAGAATGCTTCAGCCTTATCCCGCTGAGAAGCACAGCCCTCAGTTGCTTGCTTGCATCGGGCTGGACAGTGAAAATACAGCGGAGCACATTTTTTTTTTTTTTTAAATAACAGTGAAAGGGAACATGGGACCACATTTTTTAGCTATAAGCTGCGGCCACCACCACTGGGTTATTATATACAGCCTGTTAGAATGTAAGAGCCCAGTGGTGTTGGCCGCAGCTTTTCTGTATAAGCACACTGTGAGACTGCTAACAAAATGGATAATGGAGAAGAAAGGAGGGTTGGGACAGGAAATGACAGACTTTTTTTTGCCTTCAAAACAGTCAAAGCTTTATTCAGAAACACATTAGAGTACAATGGACAAAATCCGCATCAAAATCCGCAACCAAATCCGCGTCAAATCCGCAGCTATGCTAAGGTTCGGATTCTGGGGGAAAGCTGCGGATTTTGAGGCACAAACATCCGCAGGTACATTCTACCGTGGACACATAGCCTAATGGTTCTGTCACCTGTTCAATAGTAAGGAAATCCTGAAACCATGACCTGTTGGGAGCCATGAGGACTGGAGTTTGGGAAACACTGATCTAGAACAAGTAGTTCTGGTTGCATATTGCTAATCCCTGCCTAACTGTCCCTGTATCTAGTACCATAGATAGAGATTTTGACAACTTATTTCTAAAGATCCTTTATACTATGCTAATGAAGTCAGAGACTAGTTGCCAAGGCGTTACTTTTCTTGGCTAGTCGGCCACCTTAGCATGTAAGCATGCTCTCTGTGGGCGTATTAATGAATGCACAGTGTCAGAGGCATGGTTGCTCTCACCTCTGTTGCTACTGTTGGTTTTCGGCTCAGTGCATACGATCAGAACGTCCCCGGACTGCTGGGACGTTTACAATCTGCTTCATAGTATGAATGACTGGAAGTCTGGGACTTCTCATGAACATGCGCACTGAGCCGAAATCCAGCGTCTGGCGCAGTGGCAGCAGGGAGCGGTGAGCGCAACCATGCCTCTGACGCTGCACATTCATTAGCATGTTGGCACGCCCACAGGGGCCGACTAGCCAAGGGAAGTAACGCCCTTGCGGCTAGTCCCTGGCTTCATTAGCATATGATGTGGAATCTTTAGAAATACTCTTTCTAAAGATCTTTATCTATGCTACTAGATACAGGTACAGTTAGGCCTAAGCCACACGGTGAGAAAATCTGTGCGAGTGGAGTGCGATAAAACATAGCATTCCACTCGGACCAATTCTAGCCTGTGTGTCACTGTGCACACTGCACCTGACGGGTTCCCTTTAATGATTTTCATTGGGGTTCAAGTCAAGTCCAGGTCTCAAACCGAACTTTATTTGAAGTCCAGCTAACCGAACTATGTTCATCTCTACTGCTGAAGCCCTTTGATTTGCTGTAGCCAATCAGGTGGCTTAAATGGCTCATGATCAGTGAAACAACCAATAACCAGCACTTATTCACCTGACCACTGCAGCTAATTACAGGCCTAAGTGGCCATGTGACAAATGAACGAAAACGATATCCTTTTTCACGCCCTGCCATAGATCCACTACAGTGGTAATAGGAGAGTATCACTGAGTATCACTCAGAAACCTTTACTGGAAGGCATAGTAATTTTATTTTTTTTCTTAACCCCTTAATGACTGAACCAATTTTCACCTTCATGACTAGGCCATTTTTTTCTAATTCTGACCAATGGCACTTTGAGGTTATAACTCTGTAACGCTTCAACGAGTCCCAGTGACATTTTGTACTTCATGTTAGTGGTAAACTTAGGCCAATATTTTTTTGCATTTATTTGTGAAAAAATCGGAAACTGGGCAAAAATTTTTGAAGAACATTTGAAGTGACTTTGAGAGGTGTAGGTGACAGAAAATACCCAAAAGTGACACCATTGTAAAAACTGCACCCCTCAAACTGCTCAAAACCACATCCAAGAAGTTTAACCCTTCTGGTGCTTCACAGGAATGAATGCAGAGTAGAAAGGAAAAAAGTAACATTTTACAAAAAAAAATAAAATTTGCTTTATGCCCCAATTCACTTTTTTACAAGAAATCGCAAAAAGGACCCAAAAAATGTTATCCGGTTTCTTTGAGCGCGCTGATACCCCACATGTGGCCGGCAACCTCTGCTTGGATATAAGGCCGAGCTCAGAAGGGAAGGAGCTCCAATTTAATTTTGGAACTCAAATTTGACTAGTGGCACTTTGTCAGATTTGCAGAACCCCTAAGGTACCTTAACATCAGAACCCCCCCACCCCCCCAACACAAATGACCCCACCTTGGTATTTAGACCCATGGTATTTATGTAGGGTTGTGTTGAGCATTTTGAACCCATAGCTACTTCACAGCTTTTTAAAACTTTGGGTATGAAAATGATAGTTGTGGGGTTTTTTTTTTTTGCCCTAAAATTTTATTGTAGCCCATGATTTGTAATTTTTAAAATGGATAATAGGAGAAAATGGACTTCATAACTTGTTACGCAATTTCTCACGAACGTATGGATACCCCAAACATGGTTGAGCACATGGCAGACTTCAGAAAGTGAACAGCACTTTGTTTTTTGGAGAGAAAATTTGGACAACATGTTTAATGTGCAGAGCCCCTGAGGTGCCAGAAATTCAGAAACTCCCACATGTGACACATTTTGACAAACTAAACCCTATAGTGACTTAATCTATTGGTTAATCTATCCCCCACCTCACCCCCCCTTGACCACTGGTCTCATGCACTGCAAAGCGTTCAGGCCTGGATCCTGCTCTGCCCGACCTATTAAAGGGAACCTGTCAGCAGAAATTTCGACTAAAACCTAACAGATTCCCCCTCTGCAGCTCCTGGGCTGCATTCTAGAAAGGTCCCTGTTATTATTGTGCCCCCTTTCTGACCCAAAAAAAGAGTTTATATCGAGGTACCTTTTTGGCTTCTGATTCTCTAAATGTGTCACGGGGGCGGGCTGCCTGATGGCCGTTATTCTGCCCCCTGTTCCTGTATGCCGCCCCCATCGCCGATTTCTATACTTCTGGACGCCGCCCACTGCTCCAGCCATCCCCGCGCATGCCCAGTGCTCATCTCTCGTGGATGAGCACTGTGCCCAGTGTCACCGGTGGTGACGTGCGCGCAGGGTTTAGATTATGGGCGGTGCTGTGATGTTAATTACCAAGCAACCGCCCATAATCGCGGGACCGCGCATTCCCCCTCGGCCTGCTTCTTTCTGCGCAAGCGCGCTGCAGCTGAACTCCTCCTGATCGGTGTAGTCACTGCTCCGCGCTCCTCCCATCTATTTCCTGCCTCAGGGCAAGATGGGAAGGAGGTGACGTGAGTTCAGCTGCAGCGCGCTTGCGCAGAAAGAAGCAGGCCGAGGGGGAATGCGCGGTCCCGCGATTATGGGCGGTTGCTTGGTAATTAACATCACAGCACCGCCCATAATCTTAACCCTGCGCGCACGTCACCACCGGTGACACTGGGCACAGTGCTCATCCACGAGAGATGAGCACTGGGCATGCGCGGGGATGGCTGGAGCAGTGGGCGGCATCCAGAAGTATAGAAATCGGCGATGGGGGCGGCATACAGGAACAGGGGGCAGAATAACGGCCATCAGGCAGCCCGCCCCCGTGACACATTTAGAGAATCAGAAGCCAAAAAGGTACCTCGATATAAACTCTTTTTTTGGGTCAGAAAGGGGGCACTATAATAACAGGGACCTTTCTAGAATGCAGCCCAGGAGCTGCAGAGGGGGAATCTGATAGGTTTTAGTCGAAATTTCTGCTGACAGGTTCCCTTTAACCCTTTCACGACCGGCCGATTTTTCGCTTTCCGTTTTTTTTTTTCGCCATTCTTTTTCTGAGAGACGTAACTTTTTTATTTTTCAGTCAATATGGTCATGTGAGGGCTCATTTTTTGCGGAACGAGCTGTACTTTTAAATGAAACCATCAGTTTTACCATATTGTGTACTAGAAAATGGCAAAAAAATTCCAAATGCTGAAAAATTGCAAAAAAAGTGCGATAGCACTATGGTTTTTGAGATATTTTATTCACTGTGTTCACTATATGGTAAAACTGATGTGTGGGTGTGATGCCTCAGGTCAGTGCGAGTTCGTAGACACCAAACATGTATAGGTTTACTTTTATATAAGGGGTTAAAAAAAAATCGGAAGTTTGTCCGAAAAAAGTGGCGCACGTTTTACGCCATATTCCGTGACCCGTAGCGTTCTCATTTTTCGGGATCTTAGGCTCAATGACGGCTTATTTTTTGCGTCTCGAGCTGACGTTTTTAACGGTACCATTTTTGCGCAGATGCTACGTTTTGATCGCCTCTTATTGCATTTTGCGCAAAAGTTGTGGCGACAAAAAAACGACGTTTTGGCGTTTGGAATTTTTTTGCCGCTACGCCGTTTACTGATCAGATTAATTGATTTTATATTTTGATAGATCGGGCGTTTCTGAACGCGGCGATACCAAATGTGTGTATATTTTTTATTTTTTTAACCCTTTAATTTTCAATGGGGCGAATGGGGGGTGATTTGAACTTTTAGGTTTTTTGTTTTTTTTTAATTTTTTAAAACTTATTTTTTTACTTTTTTTTTTATTTTACTAGTCCCCCTAGGGGGCTATTGCGATCAGCATTCCGATCGCTCTGCAGTATCTGCTGATCACAGCTGGAAGGCTGTAAACAGCAGATACGCTGTCTTTCTCTTTTGCTGTGCCCCGGGCACAGCGAAAGTGAAACCAATTCATGTGTAGTACAGGAGTCATCACATGACCCTGTGCTACCATGACAACTATCGGGAGTCACGTGATCGCGTCACGTGACTTCCGGTTTCGGCGGTAAGTAAAACTTTACCGCGATCGCGCTTATAATGGCGCTGTCATGTATTGACAGCGCCATATAAGGGGTTAATCGGCACGAGCAGATAACGATTCTGCTCGTGCCTAGCAGGCACACATCTCAGCTGTGAAAATCAGCTGAGATGTGTGCCGATCGCGGCATGCTGCCGCCGGAGGACCGCGGGCAGTAAGATTATGTCATTTAGGACGTAATTTTACGGCCCGCGGTCGTTAAGGGGTTAAGGTTTACTGACACTTGAATAAGGCAATAATGTAGTTATCAAACAGTCCCCTTTGATTACACCTTCACCAGTCTTTATTTATTTTTTTTATTTTTTTTTAACATTTCTGACCAAAGGCACTTTGACAGTCTATAACTCTGGAACGCTTCAACGGATCCCAGTGATTGAGATATTTTGTGACATACTGTACTTTGATAGTGGTAAATTATTACTATATTTTTTGCGTTTTTGTGAACATATCGGACATTTGGCACACATATTTAACATTTTGCAATTTTCAAACTTTTGAATTTTTATAGCCTTATACTAGAGTTACCGTATCGCACATAATGGTTAATAAATAACATTTCTACTTTACATCAGCACAATTTTTGAAACTTTTTTTGGTTAGGAAGCAATTTCTCACTTTCCAACAAAATTCACAAACGTTTTCTTTAGGGAGCACATTACATTTGAAGTGACTTTGAGAGACCTAAGTGACCCCCCCAAAAAGCTAAAAACTGCCTCAAACTGCTCGAAACTACATCCAAGAAATCAACCCTTTAGGTGGTTCACACAAACTACAGAAATTTGGAAGGAGAATTTTCCCACCTAAATGTTTCTTTAACCCAAATCTCTTATTTTCACGAGGGTAACAGGAGAAAATGCACTGTACACTTGGTTGTGCAATTTCCTGATTACACAGATACCCCATATGTGGTGGAAATCTACTGTTTGGGCACACGGAAGGGTAGGGGCACAATTTGACTTTTTTTTTTTTTTCTTCAATTTAAGTGTTTTATTGGTTTTCATGAAAAAAAAATGGACAACAACACGGGTCATGTCATACAGATACATATTGCATAACAACTATGAGAACCAGGACCATGAGGTCCAACAGGTAAAGGAAAGAAGGGAAGAGAGGGGGCTGGAGGGCATTGCACATAGGCGATATTGTGACAATTATCCACTACAACACCTAGAGAAGCTCCTGGCGCACAGAGTCCCCCTTCCACCCGTCTCTCACTCTCCTAAAGGAAACTTACCATAAAAGAAACTCCTAAAAAGAAAGGTCAGAAAGTGGAAAGAGAAAGGGAAGAAAACAGAAAGGGAGAAAGAGTATCGAAAGAGGGTGCCATGGGTCCTTCACCTGCCCGCCATGTTTATGTAAGGAGGTAAAAGGTTCCGATCAAAAAGGGGATTTGGGTCATGTCATGGGTTTGAGCCAGATCCTGCCAAATAAGACTCCCAGTGGGACCATTTTGTGACCACAGACTCTGCATCCCCCCGCGACTGGGCCAGAACCCTCTCCATCCGGTATATTGCATTCACCTCGTCAGTCCACTCTTCCAGGGTGGGGGAGTCTGCCTTCTTCCAGTGACGGGGTATAACCGTCTTGGCCGCCTGTAGGAGGTGTCGCAGAACAGATTTTTTGTACGCAGCCTGCGGCATAGGGAACATGTAAAGCAGAACTGCCTCAGGGTGTCTAGGCACGGTCACTCCTGAAACCTCTTTGATCGCCTCTAGCACCCCCTCCCAAAAGGACTGCAAGGCTAAGCACGACCACCATATATGCGTCATGGTGCCCCCCTGGCTTCCGCACCTCCAACAATTGTCTGGGGTCTCAGGCCACCACCGATGCAGGAGGGAAGGGACCCGATACCATCGTGATATAACTTTATAACTGGTCTCCTGGGACTTAGTAGCAGTCACCGACTTGTGTGACAAGTGGAAGCATCGCCCCCATTGTTCTCTAGAGAATGTTTGGTTGAGCTCCCCCTCCCATGCTCCGCAAAAGGGGGGGAGATCATCCAAGCCCCCGGAGACCAGCAATTTGTATATAACTGAAATGTTGTGATTCGGGGCAGTCGTTGTTGTACACATGGCCTCATAAGGGGATGGAGAGAGTGCAAGCTCGTGCGTCTGTGTGAGTGATGTAATAAAATGCTGGAGTTGGGCGTATTCGAAATTGTGGCGTAGTTTTTGGGGTTTCTCCCCTAAAATCGTAGAGAGTGGTAGTGTCCGTCCCTGTGGGGCAATATGGATGAGCCGAAGAGGCGTCCGTTTAGTTCCTTCCAGGAAGCGAGTGACAGAGGCACCCGGAAGAAAATCCGGACTATCGGTCACCGGCATCAGCGGTCCATATGCACGAATCAGATCGCATTTCCTACCAGGGGCGTGTATGGTGCGCAGAGTCTGCTCGATACTGTACCCCACCACCAATTTGCGACGGTTCAGCCGTGGCCACGTCCAAGGCAGAGTTGGCGCCGACAGAGAGCATAGATCATGGGCCAGACGCACCCATAGTTTAGACCCCTCATTATGCAACAGGTCCAGGACACGGGCATGGGCCACTGCTAGGTGATACTTTCGGCAGTCCGGCAGTCCCAGCCCTCCCGCGTCCTTTGGTCTGGTCAGAACACTACCTCGTATTCTGGGTCGGCCCTTGGCCCAGACAAACTGGATAAATAGTTGTTGAATTTTGTACCAATATGACGCGGGGATGTGGACGGGTACCGTCTGCAGAAGGTATAATAAGCGAGGCAGTACTGTCATTTTGAGGGCGCCAACCCTACCAAACCAGGACACCACCCCCTGATGCCAGGTGGCTAGATCCCTCTCTGATTTGATAAGAAATTGTTGGAAGTTAAGTGAAAACAGATTGGACAGGTCGGATGGAATGGTGATACCCAGATATCGGATACTGTTGTTTTGTGGCCACTTAAAAGGGTGTTTGGATTGTAGGCAAGAAACTAGATTTGGAGGAAGGGAGACATTCAAAGCCTCTGATTTGTCGAGGTTTATCCGGAAATTGGACCATCTTCCAAAATTATCCAACTCTGACATTAGGGATGGGAGAGCCTCAAGCGGGTTAGTGAGATAAACTAAGAGGTCGTCGGCGAAAGCCGAGCATTTATATTCATGGTTCGCTATCTTGATCCCTTGGATGTCTGGGTTGGCTCGCAGGGCCGCCATGAGATGCTCCATCACTAGGATGTATAGAAGAGGGGATAAGGGGCATCCCTGTCTCGTCCCGTTATGGATGGTGACAGTGTCCGATAAGGTGCCATTGATTTTTATACGCGCCGGCGGGGTGTGGTACAGTGCAAGTATTTTAGCCGTTAGGTTTGGGCCCAGCTGCAGGTGATTTAATGTTTGGGCGAGTGACTCCCATGAAATCCTGTCGAAGGCCTTCTCGGCATCTAAGGACAGGATCATCAATGGTATCCCTCGGTTGCGAGCAAATTGAATAATATCTAGAGTTTTAAGGGTATTGTCTCTAGCCTCTCGTCCCGGGACAAACCCAACCTGGTCTAGGTGGATCAGATCCGGAAGGAGAGGATTGAGCCTGTTGGCAATAAGTTTAGCATAGCACTTAATATCTACATTGAGCAGGGAAATCGGTCTATAGCTACCGCAAACGCCCGGGTCCTTGCCTACTTTGGGAATGACTGTGATGTGCGCCGCTGTAGAGTCTGTTGGAAAGAGGGCGGTGTCTGAAATTGAATTAAAAGATTCCAACATCAGAGGCGCAAGTAGGGTCGAAAAGGATTTATAGAATTTTGCTGTTAGCCCGTCCGGACCTGGACTTTTATTGCCAGGAGCACTCTGGATAACCTGCAATAATTCTTCTATCGTGAACGGGGCCTCAAGATTTTCTAATATGGCACTATTCAGTTTTTTAAAGGGGGAAGGGGGGGCATCTGTTGAGGCGTTGGGGGACGCCCTAGGAGGGGGTAAATTGTACAACCTAGAATAATAGTTATGAAAGGCATTTGAAATCTCAGGGGTAGTATGAACCAGGCCACCCGATGAGTCCTGAATATGTGGAATCAGGTTTGTTGCCCTTTTGGTACGTAACGCGTTGGCTAGCATTTTACCTGGTTTGTCGCCGAACTCGTAGAATTTGCTCCTACCCAATTGAATAATGTGACTATATGAGGAGTCCAGTAATTTCCTAACCTCCAACCTCGCTCTTAGAAGTGCTTGGAGTGTCGAGGCCGCCAGAGCACGTTTATGGAGGAGTTCAAGTGTTGTGACTTTTTGAAGAGCGTCTTTAATGGCTTGTGCCCTACTTTTTTTAATTCGAGAGCCGTGTTTAATGAAAGTCCCACGAAGGACACATTTTAGGGCCTCCCACTTAAACACAGGCGCAGTGGTGTCTGATGCGTGGTCCCCCACAAAATTTGTGATAGAGGAGCAAATGTCTGAGGTGCAGCCTTCATCCAAAAGCAGTGACTCGTTAAGCCGCCAGGATCCTGCCGTCTTTGCCATGGATGGAACATGCATGGAACAGAACACTGGAGCGTGATCCGACCATAGGATGTTTCCAATCCCGGTATGGGACAGCCAAGATAATACATTGTGCTGCACCAGGATATAATCCAAGCGGCTGTATGAGTCCTGCGGGTGCGAGTAAAAGCTGTAATCCCTGTCCGAGGGGTGCTGTATGCGCCACGCATCATACAGTTGAAGCTGTAATAAAGATTTTTTAACTCGTTTAATTAGTGCATAGGAGAGGCTTGACCGACCCTTGGAGTTATCCATAGCCGGATCGAGCGTGATGTTTAGGTCCCCACAGAGAACCACTGAGCCCCTAACCAAAGGGAGGGCCGAACGTACCAATCCGGCGACAAAGCAGTCTTGGTTCTGATTAGGTGCATACGCATTAATTATAATAAATTCCTGTCCACTAAGAGATAATGATAAGACAATATAACGTGCTGCCTCATCTATTTTAACGTCCAATACTTGGTGAGGGAGTGATTTGTGTATCCCTATCGCCACCCCCTTTGAACGTGTCTCTGGATTGTTGGCAAGAAACCATGTGGTGTAGTATTTGTTTTTAATCTTTGGGGTGTGGTTAGTTTTAAAGTGCGTCTCCTGGAGGCAAATCAGGTGTACCTTACGCTTGTGCAGGTGATAAAGGATCTGGGCCCGTTTCTCTGGGGTGTTGAAACCCTTCACGTTGAAGGATGCAATATTCAGGTCTGCCATTTAGAAGGGAATCCGGATGCTGCAATGGAAGGGTGGCAGGTTTGCAGTTTTGGTGGACGGTCCCCATGGCGAGGTCTAGTACAGAGAAAAAAGATTAGGAAAAGGAGAGAAAAGAGGAAGGAAGACGATTCAGAGGAACAAAACAAAAGCAGAGGGAGAGCCTCCACACTTAACACTAAGCAAGTTAATACAAACAACAGGAGCATGTCCGCCGCACACCGGCGGGGCAGGGGCTTCCAACCTATTGGGGGGAGAATCTGGTCAGACATCACCAAAAGACAACTCCTTTCCAATTGAGCATGAATATAGTGAGGCAAAAAAAAACATTAGCATGGTACGAAACCATCGGCATCCCATATAAATCAATATCATGTACTATAGATATCTTAGAGAGGTTCCTTCAGGCGCGGTCCGGACTACCGCGGCTCAGATGTGGGCGTCTCTTGCCCCGGAATCTCTCCTCTCTCCGCGGTAGTCCCACAGATTGCCGATTTGTGGAGGGGTTCTCAAGAGGACCCGTGCGCAGCCCCAAACCCCATGGGCGGAGCAGCGTGTTAGGCCACTGGGGGAGGAGAATCGGCGGCAAGCCAAGGCCCGACGTAAAAGAGGGCAAGTCCTCGGGTGTACGGAGGGTGAAGTACTTCGAGCCCTGGCGGACCGAGAGGGAGAAAGGGAATCCCCACCGGAACTGGATCTCTTTATCCTTTAAAACATCTAATAGAGGTTTGAGGGCCGCTCTTTGAGCTAGTGTGTGGCGAGAAAGGTCCGGTAAGATTCTAATAGGGGTCCCATTATAGGAGAGGTCAGCTTTTTTCCTGCTTGCCAGTAGGATCGCCTCCTTGAGAGCGTAGAAATGGACCCGGCAGATAACATCCCTTGGGTGGGGGTCCTCCGGATTGAAAGGGCGAAGTGCTCTATGAGCTCTGTCCAACTCTATTCTGACCCCTGGCGGGCGCCCGAGCAGCCTGTTGAAAATTGTGGTGAGCACCGACGGTACATCCACGGAAGCAATAGATTCTGGCAATCCTCTGACACGGAGATTGTTTCTCCTATTGCGGTTCTCTAGGTCGTCCATATTTTGCTGCAGGGAGAACAATTGTTTGGCGTGTTCTGTCACTGTAGCTTGTAAAGCATGGATAGAGGTAGAGTTATTTTCTTGTATCGTGGAAACTGTATCCACTCTATCTGTTAGAGATGAGAGTTCCGCTCTGAATTGGGCAAATTCCAGCTTGCATTCCGCAACAACTTGGTTTGCTAGAGCCGCGATGTCACTTTTGGTAGGTATCGCCTGCATGAATGCCCGGAGGTCCGCCAGGGAGGCCGGCCTATCCTCACCCCCTGCAGTCGGCGAGAAGGCCACATGGGAGGTATGGAAGCTTGATTGTGGCCTGTATATTTGTGGTCTCCCCTCTCTCGGAGTTGCGATCATGATTGGGGCGTGAGGTACCATTCGAGTGCCAGGGCCCTCTGGAAGCAGGGTGGGATGCCTCTCAGGTGTGGCTGGGTGCTTGGCGGGGGGACTGTCTGCCCATGATGAGCCAGTGGACCATCTGGCTGGGGAGCTTGATGCTGCCTCCTCCCTCTGCAACACTTCTTGCATGACAGCCTCCTCTTTCTGCATGGGGGACTCCCCATCCCCCTCTCCCATATGTAGGGGGCAAGCGTCCCCAGCTCTCTGTGAGACCCCGGGCTCTGTGTTTCCACCCCTATTGGGATCGTAGTCTGGGGTGGAGGGGGGGGCTGGACAGACTCCAGCTATTCCCTTCTGTGACTCCGGATTTTCCATCAGGGGCAGAGGCGACTGGTGTTTCAAGCATCGTCCTCCCCCTCCCTCTTGTGCGACCTGGCCGCCGCTTGTCAGCTGCTGCAGCTGCAGGGTCTGGGGCCTGCTTACCCGGTCCGTCTTGGCTGGGGAGCTGCTGCGGCGGCCATCTTGGAATGGCGCCGCCGCCGCGCCAGGCTTCTCCACCTCCGGTATGGGGGTCCCAATCGCTCCGGTCCCATTCCTCCGGGTCTGCGCTGGGGTGCCTCTCGTTTCCTCTGGTGCCCGGTTTCCGCTCGCCGCCACGTCGGATTCAGCCGGATAATCTGGTCCCTGGGCAGGACGTATGGAGGCCCCAGGTTTTTCACTCCCCGGATTGGTGAGGTAAGCCTCCATAGTGGGCTGTGGGGACGTCGGGCGGGCAACAGAGCGGGACCGGGCCTTCTTGGCAGCGGTACGCACCATTTTGGTGTGGGGATGCCGGTGGATCGTGGAATTCTGCAGCGGAGCTCAGGAACTGCACGTCTCTACACGGCCATGTCTAGCCACGCCCCCCACAATTTGACTTTTTGAATGCAAAATCATCTGCAATTGTTAGCTGATGCCATGTTGCATTTGCAGAGCCCCTTATGTGTATAAACAGTGGAACTCCTCCACGAGTGACCCCATCTTGGAAACAAGACCCATCACGGAATTTATCTAAATGTTTAGTGAGTGTAAGAGAATGGTCTGCTATGTTATTCTGAGCAGCTATGTTGTACTTAATAGTCATTTTAGGCAAACTTTGCAGTTAATGAGAGGCAGTAGCTGCAGTGCTCCCCCCAGAGTGGAGTGATAAAATGATCTCCGTGTCATTAGAAAGTATGAAGAGAATCCATAAAACACTAATTGAAACAGCCTCAGGGCTATGATAGTTAATATGTGGTGTTATATGGTAGAAAAGTGATTTATAGTGGGTTAATATAAGAACCAGAACCATAGTGCTTTCAAATGTTGAAGAGTTATGTGAGTAGAGGAAAAGCATGAATGTGAGTAATGATATTAGTCAAAAGGAGCATGGAGATTTATGGGATTATAATGGAATTGTAGTGATGTTTAATATTATCATATTGGACCTTTTGCCTTTTGTCCTAAAATATGTCTTTAGTCACAATATAAAGTCTTCATGTGTGTAAAATGTATACTTCTTGCAGCTTTGTCTAGTCATGTGTAAAAAGCACCTATAGTCCTATACCAGTCTGGGGCTAGATAGGTAGACCACCTGCTGCCTTTTCATCGATAGGTAGACCACCCGCTGCCTTTTCATCAGGACACCTGTGCGTTTCTACATGCTTTATATCCTGTATCCTGTATCTGCCCTTTTGCGTTCTCTAATAAATCTCAGCCCCTCCTTATTAAGAAGAATTGTCTACAGTGTCTTCTCAGGCGTTGGTGACACAGACTTTCTTTCAGTGAGCACCTCGAGCCCCCAGGGGCTTAATAGAATTTTGAACATTGGGCTGTGAAAATGAAAAACAAATCAGTTTTACCACATAAATGTTGCTCTAACTCTAAATCGTTCAATTTTAAAAGGGTAACAGGAGAAAATACACCATACAATATGTTGTGCAAGGTCTCCAGAGTACATAGATACCCCATAGGTGTTGCATATCTACTGTTTGGGTGCACAGCAGTGCTCGGAATGGAAGGAGCGCCATTTGATTTTTGAACGCAAAATTAACTAGCATAGTTTGCAGACACCATGTCGTGTTTCGAGAGACCTTGATGTGCTGCAACAGTGGATCTTCCGCACAACTGACCCCATTTTGGAAACTAGACCCCCTGAAGGCTTTTATCTAGATTGGTTTAGTGAGCACCTTGAACCCCCAGATCCCTCTGAGAATTTTATGTTTATCTGAAAAAAATAAAAAAAAAATGTTTGCTACAAAAAAAATAGTTTTAAACCCAAATTCATTTTCACACAGGTAACAGGAGATAATGGAGCATACAAGTTGTGTCCCGAGTACCCCATATGTGGTCCAAAACCTACTTTTGATGCACAGTACAAAGTGAAGAGGGCCATATTGGATTTCATGTCAGATAGTGAGAAATGCTTGTCTCTTTAGATGGTTTATGTAAACTTCTGGTTTAATCTGTCCATCACTCATGTTTACTACACTACTTCTATCATGTAGCTGAAGTGCGGCACAGATTCATCTAAACTGAAAGCCTAGGTTCTTTGACCAGGAATAGAACGGGCATTTATAGGACATTTCTTAACTTTCCCATATTCTTATGAGAAATTATTCATCACATACTGCATTGAACCGCTGTACCCGATTTATTATATATTTTATAAGTCGGTCTATTTTATTTTGTCTGCACCAAATTGGATACCGACTTTGACTCCACGACGCTGACTCCACAGCCCTGGTACCATATCACATTGGCAGATGTGGTACCAGAGGTACCAGAACAGCAGAAATCCCTAACCAGTGACCCCATTAGACAAACTGCACCCCTCAATGAATTCATCTAGGTGTACACTGATCATATTGACACCCCAGGTGTTTCATAAAACGTTACACTATTCGGAGGTGTCTAAAAAAGCTAAATATTTCCTTAAATTTTGGAAAAAGGATAACTGATCCCATTGTTATTGGTCAGTGTTATTGGTATTGATACAACTGGATACAATATAATTTTTTTTTTTTTTTTAATTTGTATTCCTCCTGTACACACTATTAGGGCTTTGGAGTAGATTAGCAGATAAAATCGTGTTTCTTAAAGGGAACCTGTCACCTAAAATATGCGTTCTGACCCATCAGCAGACGCATGTGTGCCCTAATTACACATCCCTACCCATCCCTGTTATAAAATTGCATAACAAAGTAATAATAACGTTTTATTACCTTCATATTTCCTATGTAAATAATAGGGAATATGGTCACAGGGGCAGCGCCTTGCCCTGCATACTTTCCGTGGTATCACGCCCCTGTGAGTGTGATACCATGGAGTCACATGAGCAACGTCACTGTCGCTCATTCTATCCTGCGCACGTTTACACTTACTATTGCGGCAGGCTTCTCTTCCGGATTCTCCTAGTCAGTGCGCAGTGCGCGTCTGAAGCCGTCGCGTGAACACCCGGAAACGAAGCCTGCCACAATGCACGCAGGATAGAATGAGCGACGGTGACGTTGATCATGTGACTCCATGGTATCACGCCCACAGGGGCGTATGCAGGGCAAGGCGCCGCCCCTGTGACCATATTCCCTGCTATTTATATAGGAAATATGAAGGTAATAAAATGTTTTTTTATTACTTTCATGTTATACAATTTTACAACACCGGGATGGGGTGTAATTAGGGCACACATGTGTCTGCTGATGGCTCAGAACGCATATTTTAGGTGACAGGTTCCCTTTAAAATAAACCACTCTTTAATATCCCGCTAATGTTCCTGTTTTAGTTAAAAGTGGTAAGGCTATGCGCGCACGTTGCGTACTAGCCCTGCAGAAATTTCTGCAGCGATCTGAAGAGCACACATGCGCTTCAAATCGCTGCAGAAAATGTCCGTAGAGAAAAAAAAAGCCGATTCCATGCGCTCTGCCTGCAGCTCCTGCCATAGACAGAGCAGGAGCTGCCGGCAAAGCGCACAGAAGAAGTGACATGTCACTTCTTAGAACGCAGCGCTTTGGGCAGCAGCCGAAGCGCTGCGCTCTAAGACGCCACGTGCGCACGGCCCCTGCACAATCTCCTTAGACTGTGCAGGGGACGCAGGACGCATGCAGTTACGCTGCGCTACAAAGCGCAGCGTAACTGCATGTATTTACGCAACGTGCGCACATAGCCTTAGACTGAAAATATTTTGTTAGGCTATGTGCGCACTAGAAAAGTGATTTTTCTCAAGAAAATTTCTTGAGAAACTTCTGGGACTTGAAGATTACCGCACCTGCGGTAAAAAACTGCACCAAATCCGCAGGAAAAACGCATGCGTTTTTGCCGCGGTTTTTCCGCAGGTTGGTCCCTGCGTTTTTTTTATGCTGAACAGAAATAAATATAGATAATAGATAGACAGATAATGGAGAGAGGGAAAGATGGATAGATAGATGAGAAAGACCTATATAATTTCCCACCCCCCTGCATATTCTAAGCTGGCACCCTTTAGTGACTTTCATGTGGCACTAAAGGGTGCCTAGCCTTGTATTTAGCCAAAAAATAAATAATTAAAAAAAATGACGTGGGGGTCCCCCTATTTTTGTAGCCAGCTAGGTTAAAGCAGACGGTTGCAGCCTGCAAACCACAGCTGGCAGCTTCACCTTGGCTGGTAATCCAAAACAGAGGGCACCCCACGCTGTTATTTTACATTAAATAATTTAAAACAAAAAACGTGGGGTCCCCCCCCCCAAATTGGATGACCAGCCAAGGTAAAGCGGACAGCTGGGGTCTGATATTCTCAGACTAGAGAGGTCCACTGTTATTGGACACTCCCCAGCCTAAAAATAGCAGGCTGCAGGCGCCCCAGAAGTGGCGCATCCATTAGACGTGCCAATCCTGGCGCTTCTTTTTGTACAACCAATAATCCCCACTTTTGTGAAAAATATCTTAATTTTTATTCAATATAGAAAAATAACATATCACACCATTTGTGCATTATTACATAGATTATAAAGAACAATTGTCTTATGCCACCAATTGGCAACCCCTGATCTTGAATATCAAGACCAGGGTTTACAATACAGTATTAAAGACAAATTGATACAATTTAAAAACATGACGCCTGGAGGACGGGAGCATGATATCTAAACAGTATTGACTGGAGTGCTGCTGATCTGTTCGTGTGGCGCCATGGACCTGCATATCCCCTAACTTTTCTATCTGACAACCTCCTGATGAACCACACGTCCTGTGTGGGGAAACGCGTCGAGGTGGAGACGTCTTATTGATAGGAAATATCTGATGGTTCACGACTTTGATTAAAGGACCTGTTTATACCCTGTGTGGATGCCCCTGGATGAACATACATGATTATGACCGCAGTGTCAGCACAAAAGTGCCAATTCAGCCATCTGGGGAGTCACCAAGTTAAGTTTGGACCTTGCAATCTGTGTCCTTGTGTGAACTAGTCACTGGGTAGAATTTGTGTCCGTTTGTGAACCAGTTATTGGATACATGTTTTTAAATTGTATCAATTTGTCTTTAATACTGTATTGTAAACCCTGGTCTTGATATTCAAGATCAGGGGTTGCCAATTGGTGGCATAAGACAATTGTTCTTTATAATCTATGTAATAATGCACAAATGGTGTGATATGTTATTTTTCTATATTGAATAAAAATTAAGATATTTTTCACAAAAGTGGGGATTATTGGTTGTACAAATAGACTATAGGAATCCCCAGGGCCTAGAGCTAGCAAATTTTGATCCTGGCGCTTCGCCCTAACTCATCCCGTTGCCCTGGTGCGGTGGCAAACGAGGTAATGAGGTTGATGCCAGATGTGTAATGTCACCTGGCATCAAGCCCTGGGGTTAGTGATGTCACGCGTCTATCAGATACCTGACATTACAAACCCAGTCAGTAAGAAATATAAAATAGACAACAAAAAAAGTTTTATTTGAAAAAAAAAAAACCTCCCCACATTCCCTCTTTCACCAATGTATTGATAAGAACAATCAATTCCACGTCCGGCGTAATCCAATAAGGGGGGGGCGTCCCACGGCGATCCATACCATAGTCACTGTCCCAGTCCATGAAGAACAGAATGTTCCCCATTGGCTGGGAGAGCAATGCAGTGACCTGAGCTACCATCAATAGCCCAGGTCACTGCAGGGGATGACTAGCGCTGCTGTCAGGAGGATAGATGAGATCATTACCTGCTGTGATGATCTCCTGTAGTCCTGCCATCAGCGCTGTCACTGCCTTCTAGGCCCGCCGCGTTGTTAGCAGTATCGCGAGAGCCCGTGACGTCACTGCTAGTGACAGTCTCGTGCCGCGGGCATAGACGGCAGTGACAGCGGTGACGTCAGGAGGCAGGAGATCGTCACAGCAGGTATTGATCTCTTCTCACCTCCTGACAGCAGCGCCCGTCATCCCCGCGGCTGCACGCACTGCTGAGTGTCAGTGTCTGCCTGCGCTGCAGGATGACAAGCTGCTGACACTGCGGGCAGACACTGACACGGCTGTGCTGGCAGCGGCAGGGCCGGAGCGGGACACAGACTGCACGGGCACCTGGAGGTCACACGGAAGTGCTTCTGTGCGGCGTCCAGGGAGTGTGACGTGTGTGTTTACTCTGCTCCGCTTCCTCTTCCTGGCATAATGACATCGCTCCCTGCAAAACCGCAGGCAGCGATGAGCATTACTGCAGGTAAATCGCGGCTATACCGGGGGTATACCGCACATCATTTGCTACCTGCGGTATACCCTCGGAATTTCGCGATTACATTACAGTGAATGGAGTGAAATACCGGAGGTATGCTGCAGGTACCTGCGGAAAATAATGGACATGCTCATTTTCTCAAGAAATTTTCTTTAGAAAAATCCTCAGCGTGCACACAGCTATTTTTTTTTTGTTCCCATAGGTTTTGCTGGGAAATGTCTGCAGAAAGATTTCAAACCTTTCTCAAGAAATTTCCGCAGCAAATCCGCGGGTAAAACGGCCTAGTGCGCACATAGCCTAAGACTTTTTTTCAATATTGGATTCTCCCTGATGAGACTGTCTCAATATCTTAGTCCTCTTGTAAGCATCCCTCAAAATATCAGAGAACCTTTTTCTTTAAATTGTTTTTGTAAGATGCACGATTTTTTTTTAATCATTTTTCGTGTTTTTTTTTCTTTTCTTCCAATGCGCCTATACTGACTATAAGACACATTTTTGATCCATTTTGGAAAGCGTCAACTGGAAAATTAAAAATGTGGATGTAAACAGCTATCTGTAAAGTCAGTGGCTTTACAAATCCCACCACTCTCGGTTTTGGAAATAACCAAATCGAAAAATTCAGTGCCTGTTTTGAAATAAGAGAAAGTGAATTCCAGACCCCTTAAGTTCTTATTTAGATTAACAAATATCTGCTTAAAGTGTTCCGGAACAAATTAAAAAATCTATAAACCTTTTTATAAAACAATGACTCATTGGCTGGAAGGATTGTCCACCTACTGGACGCCAGTTGGTTGGCACTAACTCTGACGCTAAGGGGTGCTTCACACATAGCGAGTTCACTGCTGAGTCACGGTTTTTGTGACGCTGCAGTGACCTCATTAGCGATCTCGCTGTGTGTGACACTGAGCAGCGATCTGGCCCCTGCTGTGAGATTGTTGCTCGTTACACACAGCTCTGGTTCATTTTTTGCTCGTCGCTCTCCCGCTGTGAAGCACACATCGCTGTGTGTGACAGCAAGAGAGCAATGATCTGAACGTGCAGGGAGCTGGCGCCTGGCAGCCTGCGCTAAGCTGTAACTAAGGTAAATATCGGGGAACCAAGGGAAGCCCTTTCTTGGTTAACCGATATTTACATTAGTTACTAGCACCGCAGCTCTCACGCCTGCCAATGCCGGCTCCCTGCACATGTAGCTGGAGTACAGATCGGGTAAATAAGCACAGCGGTTTGCTTATTAACCCGATGTGTACTGTGGCTAGGAGTGCAGGGAGCCGGCGCAAGCGGTGTGGGCTGGTAACAAAGGTAAATATCGGGTAACCAAGCCCTTGGTTACCCAATATTTACCTTAGTTACCAAGTGCAGCGTCGTTTCCATGTGTCGCTGCTGGCTGGGGGCTGGTCGCTGGTGAGATCTGCCTAGTTGACAGCTCACCAGCGACGCACCAGTGATCCTGACCAGGTCAGATCGCTGGTGGGATCGCTGGTGCGTCGCTAAAGTGTGACGGTACCCTATCTTAGTGAAGTGATTTAGTAAATCTGTGATACACTGTAATTAGCATAAATAACAGAGACAGGGGGGAGAAGGACAGGCAGACAAGGGCGGGAATAACTAGCAACACCTGACCCACCTATTAGATATCCCGTTGCACCTCTCATCAAATAACAGTGCATTTCACAAACTTTACTTATATTTCAGAAACTATACATCCGATCTCACAACTGAAGGTATGTTTAGAATCCACATGATAGCACTGGCTTAAGTTCATATAGGAAAATTCTGGTGGTTGATCCTCTTTAAGCATGTGAAATTCATGTTGGTGGGGTTCAGATCTTGTGATTGACTTGGCCTTTATAGAATATTCCACTTTTTTGCTTTCAAAAGCTTGATTTCGCAGTATGTTATGGATAACATACCTGTATCTTGAATGTTTTGGTAAGCAACTAAAATAATAAAACTTGTCACTGTCCAAATATTTCTGGACCCAACTATTTGTATGTATGTACACATAATACACTTTTTTTATTGCTCTGTTCCTTTCTTTTATTTGTGTGTGTATGTCAGGATGACAACTAGATTTTTACCATGTTTTTGTTTGTTTTGTTTTTTTGTCATATGGGATAAATGTGACCGTTTTGTTCAAATTTTTCTCATGCGATATTTTAAAAGTGAAATGGATTATCGTTTTTTTATGCGTTTGCTTTGTTTTTTCCTTTTGATTTCTATAGTGTCCACATATTCGTGTGTGTGTGTGTGTGTGTGTGTGTGTAATATATAATTTTATGCGTAAAAATGAATCACATGGTTGTGTTTTATATAAAGTGACAGTGCACAGATGTATGAACATTGTTCTACTATATGAACCCAAATTACAATTACAGTGGAACCTCGCTTAACGAGTAACCCAGTTAACGAGAATTTTCGCTTAACTAGCAAAGCTTTCTGTAAATTTTTAACTTTGTTTACGAGAGAGCCTTGCTGTACGAGCAAAATACTCATCGCACACCCTTCTGGTTCCGTACATCCACCGCGCTCTGACCCGCTCTTGCAGTCCACACAAACGCACGCACGCGCAAACACGCATGTGCACACACATACAGTATTATGCTCACCTTACCTTCCGTTCCATCGGCGGCCTCATGGTTCTTGTAGTTTGCCGGTACATCGCGACTAGGGAGGAATCCTCGCGGCGAACTTCAAGACCCAGGAGGCCGGCGATGGAACAGAAGGTAAGGTGAGGTGAGCAGTGTGTGTGTGTGTGTGTGTTTGTGTAATGGCACAACAGGGGACCAGGATGGGATATTTAACAAGTTGTGGAACGAATTGTCTGCATTGCAATGATTTCCTATGGGAAATCTTGCTTTGCTGAACGAGTAACTTGGTTAACAAGCACAGTCCCAGAACGGATTGTTCACGTTAACCAAGGTTCCATTGTATATGTAACCATGCATGTGGACTCTCGAAACCACATAGCCACAAGCTGAGTTATAAACCTGATTGCATAATAGAATTGTCCCCTGCCATACACTCCAACACAGCTTTTGCTTGGGTTCCTTGAGGAGTTTAGTTCTAATATAAGAAAGTGCACTTTTTTAACCATCTAAATGTCACTCTTGCGATTGGCAGAAGCATCTACAGAATTAAATGGCTATGAACAATGCTAGAACCAGTCGGTATTAATGCAGCAGGGTGTTGGCTAAATATGCACAAAATGTTTAATAGTTTCAACTGCTGCTTTTTTGCACAATGGGGGTGCGATTTACTTAATTGGAGTAAATAGGCTTCTCTATTACCACTGTAAAAAGGGGTATTGGCAGTCATTAAACGGGTTGTCCATATGACTGCAGACTTGTTAAAGAGGTGGTTCACCCATATTTTTTATTTTCTAGATCGATATTCTATTGAGAAACAAAGTTTCTCTCAAATACCTTATTTTTGCAATAGTGCCTGTGAGAGGCGCTATTGGAGATCGCTATCCCCCGCTCCGTGACCTCGGGGATCCGGTGACGTCACGTCACGTTCCTTACACCTCGGCCGGCCGCAGTGTCGGTGTGATGGGCTGTGGGCAGTGTTTCACTGCTCGTCACAGCCCATCAGCTTCCTCCTCCCTCACAGCAAAGCGCTGCAAGCAGGAGACACGCTGAGCTGTGACAAGCGGTGAAACACAGCCCAGTGACTCGGGAAGACTGGGGCTGGCCGCAGGGATGTGACTTGTCCGGAACTTGATGTGATGTCACCGGATCCCCAAGGTCACGGAGCCTGGGTGTCAGGGGAGGGGAACAGCGGTCTGCAATAGCGCCTCCCACAGGCACAATTGCCAACATAAGGTATTTGAGAGAAACATTGTTTCTCAATATAATAGCGATCTAGACAATAAAAAATATGGGTGAACCACCTTTTTAATCCTCATGGTGTGCAGTGTGCACGCTGTTCGGATTCTCTGGGCCTGAAATCTAGTGGTCATGTGACCCGCAAGTATGCAATTTGCATATTTCCAGCTACATTCAGACTGTATGTGTCCGACCTTGCGCAATTCACTTGTTTGAGTGAAGCCGCACACGTCTAGTTGTCATGCGACTGCATGCATGTAAATTACATGCTTGCAATCACACACTGCTGCTCCCGCCTCTGGAGAATCCTGACAGATCGCACATTGCACACTGAGATTTCACTACTCTGCTGTCGCATACAGTGGCTGCAGAGTAAGGCTATGTACCTACGGGGAGAGTGTCCTGCAGTTATATCAGGCTGTGTGCTGTTATTTACGTACTATAAAGTTTTTGTCACCAGGAGATTATCATTGCTTGGACTACAGCTCAGGTACCTGCTAGACTGATTCTCCCCCCCCCCAACCCTCTCCTTTGATAAGCAGCTCACTGTCAGTAAACAATTACACAAGGAGCTGTGTGGAAGGGGTTTCCTTTCTGAGCTCTGCTACATGTTCCATCCAAAAACCTGATTGTCTTCCAACTGCTGCACCCAGTAAACTAAGTGATACATCGTTGCAATCGGGGTCTTTCTTCCAACATTATAATGCTTTCATTTAAGGTGTCAAAAATCTGCTGACAGACTCCCTTTAAGAAATCTATAGGGCACTGAGCAAGTGCTTAGTTACTTACCGACTTTCCTTATCCTGCTTCTCTCAATAGAAGAGAATTGAGAGAAGCCCTATGAGACTATTTGGCATGTGATTGCAAGTAAGCCACTTATATACCTGTGGTCACGTGACTGCCCACTCGCTCGGCCTACAGGGGAATTGTGGCAGTGTGTTCAGCATAAATATACGACTCAAATAGTTGTTGCACTAAAACTTGCAAGGAATAGCTGACAAAGCTGTAAGTGAAATATTTGGGGAACAGCACAGGTTTGTTAGGGTGGAGGAAAAAATGTTTCCTTCCTGGTAACTTCTCCTTATATAGCCTTCAGTGGCCCAAGTGGTGTTGTATATGAAGGATTTGTTTTTTTCCTTTCCCCTTTTGGGTGTATGTATACACAAGAAATTAAAACCCAGCATATATTTCTTTGACACAATCCAGTCAGTTCTCAGGTTTCTGCTGCACATTTGTTGCGTGTACAGCAGATCCTGAAAAAAATTGTATCTGCAATAGACCTGTTATTCAATTGGGCTCAGGGTGCACATCTAAATGACATCACTATTATAGCACACTATAACTTTTAAATGTGAATAGGGTTATGGAAACCCCAAAACTCATGCATTGGATGTAGGTTTAGACACTCAGCTGAACTCAGCAGGCAAAGCACTAAATATGCATTTTAGCAGCCTTGGGTCTAAGCCACACGGCGAGAAAATCGGTGCGAGTGGAGTGCGATAAAACATCACATTCCCCTCGGACCAATTCTAGCCTGTGTGTCAGCGCATATAAGCGATTATTTTCTCAGTCCTAATCGGACCGAGAAAACAATCGCAGCATGCTGCAACTGTAATGCGAGACTCTTTTCTCTCGTACCCATTCAAGTTAATGGGACGAGAGAAAAATCGCACTGCACTCAGCGGTACTCCGGTGTACCACAAGTGCAGGGCGAGAATAGCAATAGGCGGCTACGGAGGAGAGAGGGAGATAAATTCCTCCCTCCCCTCCTCAGTGCCGGCCCCCCCCCCCCCAAAGCTGAGGTCCACTCGCACAGTCGGGACTGCAGTCGCAGGGATACTAGCATGAAACTCTGCTCTGCTGTACTACCAGCGTGACCAGAGTGTCATGTGAGCATCGCACTAGTGCCCCGTGTGGCCCCGGCCTTACACTGTTGTAAAACGAGTCATAGAATATCTGGTGACTGTGTATTGAAGTATACATTGGGTGTTGATAGTCTTGATTTATCTGGCTGTGTTAAGTTTGTATACACTACTGTGCCGTTTCTCTTTTTTGTAGAGTCTAAGGATAATTACATGCAATAGAATCAGTATTGCAATTCAAGCACCATTGTTGGGTTTGCAGTTTAAGCCAGTGGTGTGTAATTTTTCCACAGTGGCCACATGACAGTGACTGTTGTGGAGCGCCGAACCAATAGACTGAACTTAGATGTGCTTCAAAAATGTGAAACCACACAATGGAGTAAATTGCTATCCAAACATTTTATTAAACGATCACAGACAGGTTAAAGAAAGTGCACAAATGCAAAAACTCCCCATCCCTATAACATTAAATAAGAGGACATAAGAAACCTCATTACTTGGGGACCAGGACCAGAAGAGTGACAGAACGCTATGTCAGGAACAATATGAGGCTAAACCGCCTAGATTGTATTAGATCTTAGTATCCAGTTATTCTCCCAGGCATAGATAGTGGAAACACCCCCCGCCCCCCGACCAAAAACCAAGGTGCAAATAGTAAGGTAATATCCTCAGCATACCAGTACTAGAACATATCTATAGCATGCAATGAGATAAATGATACCGTGAGTTACATACCAAAGGTTCAGGCAGGAGGGGAGACTCGGGTACCTTTTTCATGGGCCACCGCACGCTGTCTTAATCCCATCACACCCACCTTTTAAATAGCAGGTAAGTCCTGATCATTACTCATCCGACCGCCGATTATGCGCACACGTGCATCGCGATCCAGAAGTGGTAAGCACGCAGACCGGCGGCAGGCGGTGACACTCCGCATGCGCTGGAGAGAGTATCTCTGTGACGTCATTTACGCATGTGCGGTATCACCTTCGGTGCCGCCGGGTGTATGCACCCAGAATCGCGTCTGGACGGCGCGCTTGGCTAGTCAAAGATCAGTAAATGAGAACGGAATCCATAGAAACTAGTAAGATTTAGTATATGAGGATGAAATTCCCAGATCTTGGGGTATATATAATAGTAGCTGGCGCATATAACTCCCTAGTCCATATACATAATACCACACAACAAGGGGCTAAACAGATATATTTATTATGTGGTCTGCATATGCAGAACCAATGCCCACCCAGCTGATTGTCTCATTAAATGGGGGTTTCCTATAGCCAGATTCTCACATTATATTAAATATATACAGTTGGTAAATGCCACATAAATATCAGGTTACTCCCCCAAGATCATAAGTAGCAAAATCATCATTACAGTTAGTCCAATATTCTAGTGCAAATACATAAGATAGATCTCTTTTCCTGGTCAATTTTCATATTTCATCCAAATGGTGTGCCATGGCATCCTCGTTCGTGATTCCAGAATGATAGTCGTATCATAAGTGGGAGGAGAAGATAAATCCAACGAATCCTTAGATGGAATATTGTTACTGGAATATAAACAACATGCAATTAAAAAGCAGCATAGATACAGACGAATATTAAAACAAGATCATCCACAGGATGATACACGGAAAACCCTGTTCTCTAGTTGAAACGATCTTATATTGAGGAATGAAGCAAAACTCAATTGCTCATTTAGGCCTGCAGGGGACAGAGTCCCCAGGGAGAAAATCCACCTACACATTAGCCTTGAGAGGGCCATTTTAAGATTTCCCCCACGGATCCCGCCACTGACAAGATCAATCCCCATCACCTTTAATCCAGTCGGATCACAATTATGGTGGACTTTAAAGTGCCTGGGGAGAGTCCTTAACAATGTCAGGTCCGTCACAGATGGCGCTTTAAGAATATCACAAACGTGTTCGCGTATGCGAACCCGTAGCTGTCTGGTAGTCAGGCCCACATACACCATATCACAGGGGCCTAGATCACGTACGTGCTGCTGCACGAGATATACTTCATAATGCAGAAGCGTCGTTTTCCTCAGCCGAGAAAAAACTCTTTGCCCCTAATGATATTACCAAACTTGCATGCCACGCATTCGCCGCAAGTGAAGCATCCCACCCTAGGGGTACTACATCCAAAGAGACTCCCGGGTGTCCTAGCCACATAGTGGCTGTCCACCAGGAGGTCCCGTAGACTCCTGCCCCTAGTGGAGGTTAATAGGGGGGCTCCTGGTAATTCACTGGCCAACACCGCATCTGTCTGTATAACAGGCCAGTGTTTGGACAGTGCCTCCCTGATCCGCGCATTGAAAGTAGAAATGAATCTGGTCTGACTACCACCGTTCTGTCTTCGTATTGGGACCATAGGGGAGATGTTCTCTGGGTGTCTGTTTAGCTCTTTTATAACCTTGTTTGATCCAACGGGCGCCATATCCCCTATCCCTGAACCACATGCGGAGGTCTTCAGCCTGATCCTCGAATCTCTGAGGGGTAGAGCAAATCCTCTTTGCCCTCAGGAATTGGCCAGTAGGGATAGCTCTAATGGTTGATCTCTGATGGCGCGTGTAGTAGTGCGTTTACAGAAGTAGTTTTTCTGAATAAATCAGTCTCAATCAGACCCCCATCTCCAACCTCCACCACAACATCCAGAAAGTCAATTTTTTTCTGGTCTGCTTTGTATGTAAGTTTAACATTAAAGTTATTCCAGGTCAGATCTTCCATGAATATAACCAGCAGAGAGCGGGCACCCTGCCAGAGGAGCAGCACGTCATCGATGTATCTGTACCAACAGACTATATACTGGGCAAGCGGCAACTCGTGTAACAGTCTGTTCCCACCTGCCCAGAAAAAGCCCTGCGTACGATGGTGCACATGCCGCTCCCATGGCAGTGCCACGCCTCTGCAGGAAGAACCGGTGCTAAAATGCAAACGCGTTGTGATGGAGGATAAAGTCCAAGAGATCTAAAATGAATTCACAAAGGGATCTATCCCAAGCACTGCCCAATAAAAAATGCCTCGAAGCCTCCAAGCCCTGCTGATGAAAGATACAGGTGTACAGGGACTCGACGTCCGCTGTAACCAACCACATGTCCACCTCCACGTGGATACCATCCAGTTTCCTCAATAGATCGTTTGTGTCCCGTAAGTACGATGGTAGAGTCTGCACCAGTGGCTTCAAATAAAGTCCACAAAGGTGCAGATTGATTCACAAAGGCCGCCAATCCCCGAGACAAGGGGGCGTCCCGGGGGGGTTGGCGGCATCTTTGTGAACCTTCGGCAGCAGATAAAAGGTTGGTAGTCTGGGAGTTTTCACCAGGAGTCCATCCCTAACTTTAGGGGTAATAACCCCTCAAGTAAAGCTTCCTCCAGTAGAGAAATCAATTCCAATCTATAGCCTGAAGTAGGATTGGCGGTGAGTCTTGTGTATGTCTCCTTATTATTCAACTGTCTGCCTCACGTTCATATTTGCAGACAGGCCATAACACAACGTTTCCTCCTTTATCTGCATTCTTTATTACAACGTCCGTCATATTACGAAGTTCTTGAATAGCAGTACGTTGCTGTCTAGTCAGGTTGTCACCAGAACTATATTTAGGAATTTTCTCAAGTTCCTTGGTGACTAACCTGAAGATCTCAATCTGCGGATAGATGGACAGAGGAGGAAATGTTGTTGATCTAGGGAAAATTTCCCTTGGGAATACAGTAGACACACCGCCATCACCTTCCCTCTCCAACTCTTCTAGAATAGCAATAGCTTCCTGTTCTCTCTCAGTAAGTGTTTCTTCACCTTTATTGACCTTGTGATGTAGTTTATGCAGAACCAATTTTCGAGCAAAAAGGTGGAGGTCATTTACAGTGGTAAATAAATCGAAAGTGCCCGTTAGGCACAAACGATAAAGCCAACTGAATGAAGGACCTGAACCTGAGCCTCGGTCAAGGAACAGGTGGACAAGTTGATTACCTCCAGTTGGCTCTTTTTGTTTCTTTGTTGTTCTTGAGGTATCACGGGTGAGATTCCCTTCCTCTTCCCCTGAGCTGCTCCCCGGGTCTGTCGACCTTCATTAGATTTTTTATTATTCAGGGAGGTATGGTTCTCATCCTTCTCCACTTCCGTACTTTCCCCCGAGGTACGGGATGATATGGATACAGATCTTGGTCTATTATAATTGGGTTGATTCAAACGACCTTTTCTCCATCTATAAACCTGTTTGTTAACACAATAATTCTGAGGTGAGGGACACCGGGCACTGCAATCCAGAGTCTGCTATGGACGTTCCTGATACCACAGGATCCGGGTGCATGTTCCAAAGTAAGGTAATAGGAATATCCAGACAAAGATAGAAAAGGCAGCACTCAGTGGAATCCAAATGCAGAATTTCTTTAATCCAAATTCATGCCAAGGGGTACAGGTGGTGGGGGAGGGTGAGGATTAGGCACACGACGACGGCGAGCCGTTTCGCACCTTAGTACTTCCACGGGTCCAGTGAAGTGAGACCCAGGATCAGTCTCTTTTTCAGAGTAAGGCTAAGTTCACATTTCCGCTAAAATCTATCAGTCACAATCCGCTGCTCTTGTAAACAGCGGAATCCGTTTAGCGGATTCCGCTGCTCCCATAGACTTGTATAAGCAGCGGATTGTGACTGATGATGCTGCGTTGCACCCTCCGCCCGACTGATCAGTCGTGGAACGACTGACCGCCGGGCGGGAGGAACGCAGCATGTAACGTTTTTTGAGCAGCGAGATCCGTCGGATTTCGCTGCGCATGCTCTCTGGCTCCCTGCACACGTCACCAGCTTTGGTTGGTTACCCGATATTTACCCTGGTTACGGTGCAAGGAGCCAGCGCTAAGCGGTGTAGGCCCGTAACCAAGGTAAATATCGGGTAACCAAGGTAAACATCGGGGTGCTTTGCTGTTACCCGATATTTAGGCTGGTTACGTGTGCAGGGAGGCCGACACTTCCCCGCTCGGCCCCGCCCCCTCCCGCACTCCGCACATGTATGTACACACACACACACCTGTCCCCAGCCATGCAGACAAGCACTGCCACTGACACCCTCGTCTGGGCCCCGCCCCCTGCTCGGCTCCGCCCCCTCCCGCACTTTGCATGTGCACACACACACACACACATACATACATACATACATACATACATACATACATGCACATACACACACTCACACATACACTCACCTGTCCCCAGCCATGCAGACCGCAGCACTTCTACTGACATCCTCAGCGCCTGGCCCCGCCCCCCACTCTGCTCCGCCCCCTCCCGCACTTTGCATGTGCACACACATACATTCATACATACATACATACATTCATACATACATACATACATACATACATACATACATACATGCACATACACACACTCACTCACTCACAGATACACTCACCTGTCCCCAGCCATGCAGACCGCAGCACTTCCACTGACATCCTCAGCGCCTGGCCCCGCCCCCGTTGTACAGCGTTGAACAGCGCATCAGTCACATGCGTCAAGCGACGCATGTGACTGATACAAATCAACGGAAATGTGAACTTAGCCTAACACAGATCCTGTGTCATCAAGTGATTAGAATAAAATTTAAATAAACAGCACCAGCTGCACGGAGCAAGGTAGGACATGCGTTTTTTTAACATAAGTGAGGGTATTATTATTCAGAATATTGTTAGAGAAAGATACATATAATAAACTCTAACAGTAAATCCGGTTCTGTAAACTAGTTTTTTTTATCAAAAGACAGATAAGGCGTTCTTATCATTCATGCCAAGGGGCCGAGAGCTTTTAAATCCATAATCATTCTGGATTCCTTTTGAAGTAGGAATCGATGGGTGTCGCCTCCAGGAGCACGAGGGTTAATTTTTGCTATACCATCAAACCTTAGAAGGCGGGGGTTGCATTCATGGCAGTCCTGCATGTGCTTTATTAGTCGGGGTGATCCAATCCCAGATGTTATGGACTTAAAATGTTCCCTGAACCCGACAGTTGCCGGATTGTTTTCCCTATGTAGAAATGCTGACACTGGCAGAAAATAGCGTAAACTAAAAAATTAGATTTACATGTGATGAAATAATTTACTTTAATAAATTCAATACCGATTTTCACAGTATCCCCCCGTGTAGCGGTATTCACAAAAGGGACAGTTACCACATTTAAAGTACCTGTGGCTCTTTTATTATCTAACCTTGCAGACATAGCCGCTGCTGGCCCTCTAATTTCCTATAGAAGGAGTAAAAACCTGAACGACATATTAGTAAATAATCGCTATACCACCAAAAAAGAAAAAACAAGGTTAGATTATAAAAGAGCCACAGGTAATTTTAAATGTGGTAACTGTCCCTTTTGTGAATACCGCTACACGGGGGGATACCGTGAAAATCGGTATTGAATTTATTAAAGTATATTATTTCATCACATGTAAATCTAATTTTTTAGTTTACGCTATTTTCTGCCCTTGTCAGCATTTCTACATAGGGAAAACAATCCGGCCACTCTGTCGGGTTCAGGGAACATTTTAAGTCCATAACATTATGGGATTGGATCACCCCGACTAATAAAGCACATGCAGGACTGCCATGAATGCAACCCCCGCCTTCTAAGGTTTGATGGTATAGCAAAAATTAACCCTCGTGCTACTGGAGGTGACACCCATCGATTCCTACTTCAAAAGGAATCCAGAATGATTATGGATTTAAAAGCTCTCGGCCCCCTTGGCATGAATGATAAGAACGCCTTATCTGTCTTTTGATAAAAAAAACTAGTTTACAGAACCGGATTTACTGTTCGAGTTTATTATATGTATCTTTCTCTAACAATATTCTGACTCACTTATGTTAAAAAAAAAATGCATGTCCTACCTTGCTCCGTGCAGCTGGTGCTGTTTATTTAAATTTTATTCTAATCACTTGATGACACAGGATCTGTGTTACTCTGAAAAAGAGACTGATCCTGGGTCTCACTTCACTGGACCCGTGGAAGCACTAAGGTGCGAAACGGCTTGCCGTCGTCCGGCGTTTTGTGCCTAATCCTCCCACCCCCCACCACCTGTACCCCTTGGCATGAATTTGGATTAAAGAAATTCTGCATTTGGATTCCGCTGAGTGCTGCCTTTTCTTTGTCTGGATATTCCTGTTTGTTAATTCCTTTTTAAGTTTTCTCCTGAATAGATTCAATTTCTGTCTCCATCTCCCCTACATTAACCTCATTGAACTTGATTAATAATTCCATAAACTGCTTGGAACAAGCATCGGCACAATTCTCCCAGGCGTTAATAAACCACTCCTCCTGAATATGAAAGGAGGGGAACACCTGGATTCGCAGGCCCTGTGGTACCAGTCCTCTGGCCACATATTGCTCCAAGAAGCCTTTATTCCACCATAACTTGGTTCTCCTGTGTAACCGCTGTTTTAACCTTTGCATATCCGCCTGATTATCATTATGCTTGCTACTAAAACCAGAAATGAGGTACTCTTTAAATGCCTCACTGATATGGGATCGCCAGGTGTTATCGCGTGCCCTGAAATCCATTGATCCAGAAAACAAAGCTGTGAATAACAGAGATAATGATTGAAACAATTTTCATAGAAATAAAGGGGACTGTATCAATACATCCAATCATGCTTGCAGATATCTGACCAGTAAAATCCCCATAATATTGGATTTCTAGTGACAGGACAAGCTCCTACTATACTCTTCAAAAATGTGAAACCACACAATGGAGTAAATTGCTATCCAAACATTTTATTAAACGATCACAGACAGGTTAAAAGGAAGTGCCCAAATGCAAAACTCCCCATCCCTATACCATTAAATAAGAGGACATAATCTCACTACGTGGGGACCAGGACCAGAAGAGTGACAGAACGCTATGTCTGGAACAATATGAGGCTAAACCGCCTAGATTGTATTAGATCTTAGTATCCAGTTATTCTCCCAGGCATAGATAGTGAAAAATCCCCCCCCCCCGACCAAAAACCAAGGTGCAAATAGTAAGGTAATATCCTCAGCATACCAGTACTAGAACATATCCATAGCATGCAATGAGATAAATGATACCGTGAGTTACATACCAAAGGTTCAGGCAGGAGGGGAGCTGGTCCAGGGTCCATGCCCGACATGTGTTTCGGGTACCTTACCTGAACTTGGATGTGGTAGTAAAAACAGAGATGCTGCTCTCGAAGGAAATCTGTTACCACGTTATATCGGCTGTAAATTTACCAATTTTCTAAATGCTTAATCATGCCCACATTACTGATTGGCAGCTTTTTACCTATGCAAATCAGTGTTTTGGGGTGGTTGGACTTTCTGGCTGCAGGTTTACAAGTTCCCTAGTGATAACCTCCTAATGATAAAACAAAACAAAGGTTTGATTAAAAACCACATTAAGTGATGCCTTGTTGGAATCAGGCTCTCTGCCCTCACATCATGTTGCTTTTAGATTTGCTAGCAAAAATCTAGTGACAGATTCCCTTTAACCCCTTCACGACCGGCTGATTTGCGCTTTACGGTTTTTTTTCATCATTCTTCTGAGACGTAACTTTCTTTTTCAGTTAGTCTGGTCACGTGAGGGCTCGTTTTTTGTGGAACAAGCGACACTTCTAAATGAAACCATGAGTTTTACCATATAGTGTATTGGAAAACGACAAAAAAATTGCAAAAAAAGTGTGAGTGCTCTATTGTTTTTGAGCTATTTTATTCAGTGTTCATTGTATGGAAAAACTGATGTTGGTGTGATGTCTCGGGTCGGTACGAGTTTGTAGACACCAAACATGTATAGGTTTACTTTTATCTAAGCAGAAGTTTGTCCAAAAAAAAAGCAGAAGTTTGTACAAAAAGTGGCGTACGTTTTGCGCCATTTTCGGCGACTTGTAGAGTTTTCATTTTTCAGGATTTATGGCTCAGTGACTGCTTATTTTTTGCATCTTGTGCTGACATTAATTGTACCATGTTTGCGCAGATGCTACATTTTGATCACCTGTTATTGAATTTTGAGCAAAATCTATGGCAATCAAAAACGTAATTTTGGCATTTGGAACTTTTTCTTGCCACTGCGCCGTTTACCGATGAGATTGATTTTTAGATTTTGATTGGGCATTTCTGAACGTGGCTATCAAATGTATGTATTTTTTTTTAACTCTTTAATTTTCAATGGGGCGAAAGGGGAGTGATTTTAAACTTTTTTTTTTTTTTTTTTATTTTTAATTTTTCTAAACTTTTTTTTTTTATTTTAGTAGTCTCCCTGGGGGGCTGTAATGATCAGCTGTCTGATCGCTCATTTATTTCTCCTCATCAGAGCAGCATCGCTCAGATCGGGAGAAATTATCATGTCTTGTAACTTGCAGTACTCGGCTGCTTCTTAAAGGACCTGAGTCATGTGAGCTATAGGAGTCCTCACCTGACCCTGTGCTACCATGACCTGGATCCATGTGATCACGTCACATGACTTCCGGTAGCGGCCTGTGAGGATTTGATTACCGCGATTGCCGTTGAAATGGCGCTGCCACATCTTGACAGCGCCATTTAAGGGGTTAACAGGTACGGTGGATAGCGATTCCACTCGTACCTGTGAGGCACACATGTCAGCAGCTGACATGTGTGCGGATCCCCACCCACAGCAGCAGGTGGGGATTAACACTATTATGACCGCAGGGACGTTATATTACTGCCCGCGGTCGTAAAGGGGTTAATTTGTCTCATTTTTGTTTTGTTAATTTTTCGCACTTAGACTTAACGCTGCTCAATACTATCTAGGTGCTAAGTCTTAATACTTGTTTTACTGAGGCGCATTGTATCCTGCTGTTATCAGTAACAGCGAATCAAAACTATATAATTTATTGCTGTTTACAAACTCCATGAAAAGCAGTCAATCATCCTGTTCAGCCTTTTGTACCTTGATCAACAGCTCCCAACATGATATGATGCCCCCAAGAGTACTGACAATTTAACAAATAAAATTGCTCCTAACCCCGTTCCCCTTGCTGCCCCAGTTTGCAGTGCACTGAGGCTCCACACAGCAGCAGTCACGTAAGGACGTAATTGCATCTGTTGTGCTTTGTGATGCACAGGCTGAGTGGTGGGAGAGGGAGATGACTTCCTAGTTTCATCTTTCTTTTCAAAAATATTAGTATGCCAAGGATGCTGGCAACGGGCAAATACATGGTGCGGGACACCACTGATTCCAGTTCTTTGGTTGTCCCGGTCCATGGGCCGCGAGTCGTAGATTGTCCAGGTCTGAATGAGACCTGGAATGTTGCTGGATACTTTTGGTATTGGACTTTCAACATGACATGGGACACTTAAGGTACCGTCACACTAAGCGACGCTCCAGCGATCCCACCAGCAACCTGACCTGGCAGGGATCGCTGGAGCATCGCTACACGTGGAAGCATGCTGTGCTTGGTAACTATGGTAAATATCGGGTAACCAACCCAATATTTACCTTGGTTACCAGCGCACACCCGCTTAGCGCTGGCTCCCTGCACACCTAGCCACAGTACACATCGGGTTAATTACCCGATGTGTACTCTGCTACGTGTGCAGAGAGCAGGGAGCCGTCACTGGCAGCGTGAGAGCGGCGGACGCTGGTAACGAAGGTAAATATCGGGTAACCAAGGAAAGGGCTTCTTGGTTACCCGATGTTTACCGTGGTTACCAGCCTCCGCAGAAGCCGGCTCCCTGCTGCCTGCACATTCAGTTGTTGCTCTCTCGCTGTCACACACAGCGATGTGTGCTTCACAGCGGGGAGAGCAACAACTAAAAAATGGTCCAGGACATTCAGCAACAACCAGCGACCTCACAGCAGGGGCCAGGTTGTTGCTGGATGTCACACACAGCGACATCACTAGCAACATCGCTGCTACGTCACAAAAGATGTGCCTCAGCAGCGATGTTGCTAGCGATGTTGCTTAGTGAGACGTGGCCTTTACTGTACAAATAGTGAAATGTACATATTAGTGTTCTACCCAAACCGGGGAAGGATCATTCATCTGTCTCTAACTACAGACCCATATCCCTCATCAATGCTGACATCAAAATTTTTCCAAGGCTCTCGCCAATAGACTGGCTCCACTTCTTCCCGGTATTATTCACACTGATCAGGTTCGGTTTGTATTGGGTCGTGAGGCCAGGGACAATGCCAACAAAACCCTTATTCTTATGATGGGGGCTAAGGCCAGAGGTCTCCCTACGTGCTTTCTCTCCATTGATGCAGAGAAGGCCTTTGATAGTCAGCTGGGAGTTTGTAATGGCCTCTCTGCGCCAGGTGGGACTGGGAGACAAATTCATTGAAAGGGTCTCTTCCCTTTATAGGAATCCCTCCGCCAGGGTCAAAGTCAATGGGTTTCTCTCATCACCAATTGCAATACATAATGGTACACATCAGGGGTGCCCCCTTTCCCCCCACTTTATGTCCTGCCTATGGAACACCTTGCCGTGGCCATCCGAAACAGGCAGCTCTTTACGCAGATGATCTACTTCTGTTCATCTCGCAGCCTCTCCTTTCCTTCCCTTCACTTATTCAAGAGTTTGAAAAATTCAGCCACCTCAGCAACTTTAAGGTCAATTACTCCAAATCCGAGGCATTAAACATATCTCTCCCTGATACTGAGGTGGATCATATCAAGAAAAATTTCCTCTTCAAGTGCCAGGACTCCGCCATTACTTACTTAGGGATAACAGTCCCCATGGATCTCTCAAAACTATATCAGCTTAATTACCTTCCCCCTTCTCAACAGGACAAGAAAGTATCTTACCTCATACAATAGTAAAAGACTATCCTGGTTTGGACAAATAAATGTTATCAAAATGGACGTTTTGCCTCGCTTTTTGTACCTGTTCCAGACGGTCCCCTTGGTTCCTCCTGCGGCCTTTTTCTCCAGCCTGCAGTCAATTATCACACGCTTCGTGTGGGGAGGTAAGCGCCCGAGGATAGGCTTCACTAGCCTTTGCAGACTCAAAAGCCAGGGGGGGGGGCTGGATTGCCCAACTTTAAACTCTCATAAAGCGGCTCTACTGATGCGATTTACTAGATTGGCAATATCATGGGGCCACAAAGAAGTGGGTAAGCCTAAAAGAAATGGACCACGAGATCCCCTTGCGTTACCTCCCTTGGATTAGCTCGGGCTCCAGGGGCCAGCTTCTCTGAGGCTGATCTCTTGAGGACGGGGGATTTAGAAATCAAAAGGGGCAGTCTGTCCAGGGGGCGCGGTCCCCTCTCCCCTATCTTTTCAAACCCAGGTTATGCCCCGGCAGTTGGGGCCGATGTTTTCCTGTGTCGGAGGAGGAGCGGGACGTGCGCTTCTTTCACATACTTCAGGGATCCCCATTGCCCACATACGACTTGCTCTCTGCCTTGGGAGGGGCCATGCCCTGGTTTGAATACTTCCAGATCAGGTCTTTCTTGACCGGATCAGACCGAGAGGCACTTTATGCTGACCCCCCCCCCTCCCCCCCCCCTTCCCCTCCTCGTTTGAAAAGCTCTTTCTTTTGGAAGAGGCTCCGGGACATACCCTGTCCCTTATCTACAGCCTTTTGATCCAGAAGGAGAATGTGGACGAGCTCAAATTTGTGGGGGGATGGGAGTAGAGACTTGGGCGTGACTATCCGGGTTGAGGAATGGAGGACCGCTTTTCTCTTCACCCACAAATTTTCTAGGGCTTGTTTGGTCCAGGAAAAGGGGTTATAAAATTCTCACCCGCTGGTACCGCTGCCCTTATGCCCTACACGCAATCTTCCCTTCAGTGTCAGACAGATGTTGGCAGTGTAATCACGAGAGGGGGGATATGTTGCATATATGGTGGAGCTGTAGCCTCATTAAGCCTTTTTGGAGTGGGGTCTTCTCGGCATACAATAGCATTAACGGGGAGGCCCTCTCTGGTTCTCCACAAATAGCTCTTATCTATCCTACCGGGGTCTGTTAAATCTCAGAAAATGGGACTATTGCGGTTTTGCCTAGCGTCTGCCCGAACGGTGATCCCCAGACGCAGAAGGTCTCCCCCGTGCCCCCGCCTTGGATGAGTGGCTTGGGGAGATGGCCTCCCTTTACAGAATGGAGAGTCTCATTGCTGAAATTCAGGATGCAACTGAAAAATGTATTAAGATCTGGAGTCCCTGGGTTTTTTGGATTCTCCGGACCTCAGGTCCCTCTTTGGGGCGAGTTGAGACATTACCTAGATTTTCCCTACTAGTTATTCCCGGCCCTTCCTTGCCCTTCCCCATGATCCTTTTCCCTGTCATTATTCACTTTGTCTACCTCTTTCTTTCTCTCTTTATTTCTTTTCCTTCGACTGACGATTATGTCTCTCTATGGCAGGGGTCTCAAACACGCGGCCCGCGGGCCGCATGCGGCCCGTCAGGCTGCTTTGTGCGGCCCCCAGGCAAGTTTCCCTGTTCATTATCGCGCCCGGTGCAGGGGCCGCAGCCACTGTCTGCACTTTGTTAGATGAGTGTTTTGCCAGCGCTGCGCTCTGAGGCAAGGACTGTGCGCGCGCAGCGCCGGCAAAACATTCATCTGACATAAATCGCTGCCAGGGGCAGTCACCGGGGCACGGCCTGCAGACAGCGAGAAGCAGAGGTGAGGAGCCGAGGGAACGTGCGACAGGTGAGAAGAATGGTGGTTTTTTTATTTTTTGTGTATGTGAAGGACGGCACATTAACCTCTTAGCGACCTATGACGTACTGGGTACGTCATGGCTCCCTGCTACTTAAGGACCCATGACATACCCAGTACGTCACGGTGAAATCGCAGCCCCGGTGGCTGCGATCGCTGTTCGCATTGCAAATAGCAAATATACCTTAGATTCGGGGAGGAGGGAGCCTCACGAGGGGTAGTGTCTCCTCCCTGGACCTACGGAGGCTGTGATTGGCTGTGCGGCGTTCGTCAGCCAATCACAGCCACTGTAATGTTTCAGCCATTGAAAATGGCTGTAACATTGAAATCCAGCCCTGATCAGTGCAGCTGTAGCCCTGATCGTTGGCTGGGGCTGGGTGACCTCAGTTTCACCCGCCCCCAGCTCTGATTGGAGAGATCGGTCACAAGGCCGGTCTTTCCAATCACTGTGGATCTGGGGCTGGAGACCGCTCCCTCAGCTTCACTCCGTCGTCCGTGGGTGGCAGCCGAGAGCGATCGGTAAATTATAGCACCCACTTTCACAGGCCGCCGCCACTACCCCCACCACCCATTACTACAGGATGGGGACATTACTATAGAATAGGGACAAGGTGGGCACATTACTATAGAATAGGGACAAGGTGGGCACATTACTATAGAATAGGGACAAGGTGGGCACATTACTATAGAATAGGGACAAGGCTGGGGTCAGTACTATAGGATGGGGACAAGGTGGGCACATTACTATAGGATGGGGAACATTACTAAAAGATGTTAGCCAAAATTTCTATATAGTGATAATTGTAAGACTATTTTTATACAAGAAAGGGATAAAATGTAAAAAAAAACAAAATAAAACATTATTTTTTTTTTTTACCATCAAAATTTTTTTTATTTTTTTTTTTTATATTTAACCAAAGAATGTGCACATTTGTTATAATAAACAAGTGAAAAATGTTGAAAATCAGTGATCCAAAGGTGTGTAAAAAAAAAAATGTATATGGTACCAAAAAAAAGTGACTTTGTCCCGCAAAGAATGCGGCCCCCCAAATTATTTTTTTCCTCTGTGCGGCCCATACACCCAGCTAGGTTGAGACCCCTGCTCTATGGTATGAATGGTAAATCTTTGCTGTTTGTTATAGTTTATGGATTTTATACTTTTAGAATGGTTCAAGCCAGATTGATATAAATGTTCTTAAATGTTCTTTATTGTAACAAACTGTATATGGCTACAACCATACAAAGCCTTTCATGTTTCATTGCATTCTTGTGTTTTTTTGTTTTTGTCTCTGTGGGGGTTTACCTTGGTCTGCAGCCCTGCTTATTGTAACCAAACAATCCAAATAGTGAAATGTAAGGTATGTTTTTTTTTTTGTGAAGACAAGCCACAGTCTAGTTTTATTTTGCGGGTCACTTACGGATAAGAGTTGAGGATAGAAAGCGCAGTGAGACCTTACCCAAAAAACATAAAAAAATAAGTGCTGAATAAAATGTAGGTGGTTTTATTCTACGCGTTTCGATGTGTCCTTACTTCATCAGGTGGGTTTCCTGAGGACACACTTTGAAACGCGTAGATTCAAACCACCTACATTTTGTTGGGCATTTCTAGATTTTCAGCATTCTTACAGCAGCACAGAAAAGTTCCACTTTTTATTTAGTTCTTGAGGTCACTTACTGAGCTCAAGTGGAAAATGGAATTTTTTTGCAAAGATGATGTGCCTTTTTCAGTTCAATTAACTACCTGTGTAGAAGGAAAGCTGGAATCCCGTTGATTTCTCTGAATCAGTGACCTGTTTGTGTGTATAGTATTAGTGTGCATATACAAGGAAAGTAATTTTCTTATCCATTTTCTTTCAGGTGACAGTTCTGGCCAAAATGGAAGAGTATTTTGGTTGTTAAATATACTTTGAAGTGCTTCAGGTATGTTAGAATGTCTGTATTTATGCAGAATTATATGAATATTGTAAATCGGTTTCACTAGTGAGTCACAATGTCTAACCCTAATAAATTGAGGTGAGTAGGCATTTTCCTTGGATGACTAGGTTTTCTCTATTCTGTCCAACCTTTCTTTGAAATTTTATTTTTTCTCATTGATATTAACCCCTTAGCGATCCATGACGTACTGGGTACGTCATGGATCATGTGCGGTAATCCCCGCCCCCTGCCGTGGGCAGGCCATGGAGATCCGTGCACATATCAGCTGATTTCAATAGCTGACATGTGTGCCTGCTAGTCGCGAGTGGAAATCACTTCCACCCGTGACTATTAACCCCTTACATCTCGCTGCCAAATCTGGTAGCAAGATGTATATGCGCGCAGCCATTATTATGACTTACCCCGCCCCCATCAGAAGTCACATGATGTGATCACATGACTTCCGGTGGTTTCCATGGTAGCACAGGGTCATGTGATGACGCCTGTAGCTAACATGAGTCACTTGCGCTCAATGCTGGGAATAGTGTCGGTATTAAAAGTAAAGCAGCATATCTGCAGATCTCCGCTGTGTAGCTGTGATCTGGAGATATGGCAGAGCGATCAGACAGCTGATAGTTATAGTCCCCTAAGGGACCAAATAAAATAAAAAAAGTTTTAAAAAAATATACATATTAGATCCTTTTACCTATTGGTAAGCCTGGTCTTAAGTTGTCAATTTGGGAATGACCCTTTTGAATGAAATAACTTACAAATCACAAGGGGTCCAATCTCAGGGACACTCGCTGATCCTTGGAGCAAAGCTCTGAAATGCCTTGTTAGAGTGAAAAGGATGCCATACTGAGAACAGGTGACCACTTGCCAAGTTGGGAATACCTTAGTCTCTATCGTCTAGTGTGCTGTAAACCAGGTACAACAAAAAAGAACAGAACAGCAATTTTTTTGCCTCTCTCCAGTTTTACAGTCTTGTCAAAAGGATACAGTGTTGGTAATGCCTGTAATCTTTATACAAAATACAATTACAGAACGTAAAGGCATTTTTTTTTTAATGTTGGCATTTTATGGGCCAGTCATACGGAAGAGCTTGCGGGAGTACAAATCAGTATTCATTAAGAGGTGCCTTTTCTCAATGTGTGGTTCTGTTGCACGTTGTCAGAAATGCTACTCCAGTCAGACTGGGTAGCCTTTCTGGCATAAAAAGTCACTTTTGCAGAATGAACCGGGCTAGCCTTGCTCTTCCCCCCCCCCCCCCCACCCCCACCCCTCCATCTCCATCAATTTTGGACGATATACTCCAAAGATTGACGTGAAAATGCCAAAAGTCGCTAAATGTTTCCACGGCTCTGCCTTTGCAAAAAACAAGCACATTTTCCAAGAACTTTACGCCTCCATAATATTAGTAGACTACAGAAAAGAAAGTACTGTGTCCCATGAAGCATAATTTCTGAGTTTGCCCGTCAAAAGTAGACTCGTTGGCCTCGATTCATAAAGACTGACAATTTTCACGCCGGTCTTGACGAGGGGAATGGCAGTCAGACGCTTAAAGTGGCACCTTTTTGAATCATTAGCGTTTGACAAGTGACATGCATCCGTGCACCTCAACACAAATTTTATACCAATCGGAGACTGGAGTAAGATTTCTTGAGTAAGGAACACCACAGCTAGTCATGAATTAAATGTGCAGTGGCAGCATGCACCCATTTTGCCTCAGCTCTTTCCAGTTTGACAACTGGCAACTGGAGTGAAAATGCCATGTCACAATTTTGAAACTTTTTAAAACTCAGTTTTGTGGGGTAAAAGCTTTTTTTAAATCTGAGCCCTTGTCTACTAATGTATTGTGTCAATGCTAGAATGAATGAGGTACATTAATGTTGTTTTTTTGTTTGAGAGGGGGACCTGGAAAAAAAAAAGGAAAACCCGCTAAAGGTTAAATAAAATTGGCTTTGCTAGCATAGGCACTTATAGTGTGAGATATAAGATACAAGGCAACCCTTCATTTAAGGCCCCATTCACATGTCAGTGAAAAACACTGCCGTTCTTCACTGACGTGTAAATCACGCACATGTCCCTCCGTGTTCCGTGATTCACGGCACACGTGGGTTGTCCATGTGCAATCCTTGATTGCAAATGGACATTACTCACCTGCCTTCGCTCCTGCTGTCCATGGTGCTGAACTCCTCGGCTTTGCAGCATCCGCCCACCGCTCTCTGTAGCTACTTCCGGGTCGGCTGTTCCTGCTTTCATGAATATTCATGAGCCGGGCAGGAGCTGCAGAGAGCGGAGGCTGTAGAGCGAATCGCTGGAAAGGGGAGTTGAAAATGTTTATTATTTAATACGTCAGTGTTTTTCTGGTACATGTTTCACGGATCACACACGGATCACACCTTAGTGTGGTCCGTGGGTCATCAGTGATGCCAGAAAAAACTAACTTGTCTCCGTGCACAATCACGGACACGCGTGTACGCTGCACGGAGACACGTTCAGTGAAAAATCACTGATGTGTGAGCAGACCCATTGATTAGAATGTGTCTGCGTATGTCAGTGATTCTGGTACGTATAAAAAGCACATGCGTACCAGAAACACTGACGTGTGAAGGTGGCATAAGAAGTAGTATTTTTTTCCCACATGTTAAGACTGTGAACGGAGTCTAAAAATTAGTCAGTTTTAATAAATTTGCTCCATTGCATTTACTCTTAAATGGATCCTGTTGTCAGATGTTGGCTGCACAATTAGCCTAAAACATACCACTTAATGTTCACACATTGCATTTTTTTCATGAGATTTTCTTGCAAATTAAAAGCTGCTTCTAACAGTACCAGCAAAATCCTAGTAGATTCCAGAAATCTCATGCACAGTTGTTTTTTTTTTTTGGGGGGGGGGGGGGGTTGTACCTGAATGGAAAGGTAAACTGTTGTGCTTTTGAAGGGAGTATGTCAGTTTTTAGCTTTTTTTGTAGCAGTGTTAAATGCTGCGTTTTTGTTGCATGACACGAACTTTTTTTTTTTTTTTTAATCTTGTGCTGTAGACATATGAAATAATCTGCAGCAAAACCTGCTTTTTGGAAGCCACTTATCTAGTATCAAGAGAGCAGGTTTTGGCTGCCGAAAAATACAGCAAAAACTCAGTGTGAACATAGCCTTACTTTGGATAGCTTGAGTACATCTACTTTGAAATGCCGGCCTATATAACCATGGTATCGGGCTGCTTCTCCCCTACACTGATCTTTTTTTTTTCTGTGCATGTACTTGGGAAGAGATCTAGCAGTCAAAGGGGTAGGGAGAAGGTGGCCAAGAATTAGCCTCCAATAGCTTTGCCAAGATACAGACCCCAACCCTCTTTTCTCCTTAAGATTTAATTTGAATAAGAAATGGCTTATTTTGAGCAAATTACAGCCTGGCTGTGTCCAGCTAGTAACGTCCTGGGAGCATTGATACTGAATTAAAAATATTTAAGCATTTGCTTTAGAGAGGTAGTTTTTGTTTTGTTTTACTGTTTTGACATGTAACCTATTATCTGTTTTTCTTTAGTGTTTTTGTTTTTGTCTTTTAGGCAACCTTATTTATTGCAATTTTGCAAATGGCGCAAATGCTAAAAGAGAAAAGCATCAGATGATACTTCAAAATAAGAAGCCTGAAAGAATGACTACACGGACCAAACTTACAACATTCTGCTGAAATTGGATGACAAAAACCCTGCATTCTTGTTTTTAGCTTTACTAGAATACGTTTCCGTTTTAAGTGATGACAAAGGAGGGCTCGGTAATAGATACTGAACATAATCTCACAATGGAACAAATGAATAGTATAAAAGTTGAAGACGATGATGAAATGGTTAGTGATGTTGAACAAGTGAAGATCAAGATGGAGGCAGATAGCATCAAACAAGCTGAAAGTGGCGATGAACAAGACGACCAAGAACAACATTGTGCAGATACCTCACACACATTATCAAATGAGAATGAGGAAGATTATGGTGTTCTGTTCTCTCAGTATACTACAACCCTCTATGACGCCGCGATGGAGGCCGTTACACAGAGCATAATTACAAACAAAAATATGAGTAACCGAAAAAAATCCCCGGCTTGGAATCATTTCTTTATTTCACCTCGGGACAGCACCAAAGCTATATGCATGTACTGCATGAAAGAGTTCAGCAGGGGCAAGAACGAAAAAGATCTGAGTACCAGCTGTTTGATGCGACATGTAAGAAGAGCACATCCCAGAGTTCTTGCCTCAGAAAATGGAAATATGCCAAGCATATCCTCATACTCTCCTCCTACCTTAGTACTACCTCTGCAGCCTCCCGATGTTGTGGATAGCAATACTACCCCAACAAAAACAAGGAAGCTCAAAATATCTCCTCCCGAAAAAATAGTAGAGGAACCTTTATCTGTGCTCTCTTCTGATGAAATCTCCTCAGACGTGTCAGTATCTGAAAAAATAGTCAAGGAAGAAGTTACCGTTTCTCCTTCATCCTTACCAAATAATAGTGATGAAGCGGTCGAAAATGTCTCAGAAAAGCAAATGTCTATTCAAAAGAATTCATCGGGTTCTAGGAGACGATCTGCCGTTTGGAAACACTTTTATTTGTCACCACTGGATAATTCGAAAGCAGTTTGTATCCACTGCATGAATGAATTTAGTAGAGGAAAGAATGGAAAAGATCTGGGTACCAGCTGTCTCATAAGGCACATGTGGAGAGCTCATCGGTCAATTGTATTGCAAGAAAACAGTGGTGGCACAAGCTTACCCCCTCCATATTCAGTCCCTCCTACATTATTGCCTTCTCTCTTATCAACCGATGGTGATGTCGTTTCCATTTCTCCGGGAAAAAATTGGAAGGAAACTATTTCCGTACCATCCTCACCTGAAAGAGTTTCCGAAGATGTGCAGTACTGTGTCCCTAATGGTGAATTGATAGACTGTGAGACAGCAGTTTTGCATTCTTCAGAAAATATTGGTGAAGCATCTGTATCCTCGCCTGAAAAACTTAATGACTGTCACAAAACGATTGTGTACGACTCTCCTCTTTTTTTTCAGCAGAATAAGAAGGCTATAAAACGATTGAAATCTGAGGTTTGGCATCATTTTACATTATCACCTACCGACAACTTAAAAGCTGTCTGTAGATATTGTAACTGCATGATCAGCAGAGGTAAAAAGGGGGACTTAGGAACCAGTTGCTTAATGAGGCATCTTTACAGGAGACATCCCGAAATAGTTTTAAACCAAAAAAGTTTTGACATTAGTCTTGCAAATTCTCCTTATGCTACCTTAGCGTCTGCAGAATGCTCATCCTCAAAAGTTATTGAGCTTTCAACTGCTGCACCTCATGATAATCCAATAGTTTTTCCATCAAACAGCAAAAAGACCTCAAAACTGTGGAATCATTTCTCAATTTGTTCTGCGGATTCAACTAAAGTCATATGCATGCACTGTGGGCGCACAATAAGCAGAGGGAAAAAGCCAACAAATTTAGGCACCAGTTGTCTCCTGAGGCACTTACAGAGGTTCCACAGCAATGTGTTACAGAATAATGGTGTTTCAGAAGCCTTACCATCTGCTGATGGTCACATGCCAGTAAATTCCGGTTTGTCAGCCGCTACTTTCGATGAAACCAATGATAAGTTCAGTGACGTGCATCCTGTTGCCAAAAAAATTACCAGTCTTGTAGCTGAAATGATTGCACTTGATCTTCAACCATACTCTTTTGTAGATAATGTTGGTTTTAATAGACTTCTTGAATACCTGCAACCTCAATATTCATTACCATCTCCATCATACTTTTCTAGGATGGCAATACCAGATATGTATGAAAATGTGAAGCACATAATTATTTCTCACCTAAAAGAAGCTGAGAGTGGCGTAATCCATTTTACTGCAGGAATCTGGATGAGCAGTCAGACACGGGAATATTTAACACTTACTGCTCACTGGGTTACCTTTGACTCTTCATTCAAGCCACACAGCGAAGATTACCACTGTTCTGCACTTCTACACGTCTCCCAGATTGATTGTGATTATAATGGCCTGAGTGTCCAGAAGCATCTAGAGTACTTGTGGGAGTCTTGGATAACCTCATACGGCCTTCAAATAGGCATCACTGTAACAGATAATCATAGCATAGGAAAAACCCTAAATGAAAGTGATCATTCTAGTGTTGAATGTTTTGGGCACACCATTGATTTAATTGTGAATGAAGCTATTAAGAGTCAAAGAATGGTCCAAAACCTTCTGAGCATCGCGCGAAAAATTTGTGAACGTGTTCACAGATCAACAAAGGCAAAGGAAAAATTGGCAGAATTGCAAAAGGAATACGGGTTGCCTCAACATCAGTTAATTCAAGATGTTCCTTCAAAGTGGAATACATCATTTCACATGCTAGAACGTTTAATTGAGCAAAAAAGAGCCATCGATGAGCTGTCTATTGAGTGCAACTTCAGGGAGTTGATAAGTTGTGATCAGTGGGAGGTGATTCAGTCTGTTTGCCATGCTTTGAAACCTTTTGAGGCTGCTAGTAAAGAAATGAGCATGCACACGGCTACGTTAAGTCAGGTAATTCCAATGATCCACATTCTAAACCGGAAAATTGAAATGCTATTTGAAGAAACAATGGGTATAGACACCATGCTGAAGTCTCTGAAGGAGGCCATGGTTTGTCGTCTGTCGTCAACACTTCACGATCCAAGATACATTTTTGCCACTCTTCTGGACCCTCGGTACAAGGCATCCCTATTTGCTGAAGAAGAAGCTGAGGAATATAAACTTGGGTTAATCAGGGAACTGGAAATCTTAAATTCTACCTCAGATGATACACCTGTTGTCAATGGGTGTACCAAGCATTCTCCACCCAACCACAAGGATGACAATATCTGGTCACTTATGGCCAATATAAAAAGATCCAAGAATTTAAAAGAGAAATTACCTGAAGACATTGTGTTTGCTTACCTAGAAGAAGAAGTGCTTGAGCATAACTGTGATCCACTAACATATTGGAACTTGAAAAAATCCTCCTGGCCGGTTTTGTCAAAACTGGCAGTGCGATTTCTTGGCTGTCCGCCAAGTGTTATTCCTTCCGAGAAACTGTTTAACACCTCAAACGAAAGTGGCAATTTTAATCAGTCTAGGTTAATGATGGAACACTTTGAGCAGCTAATTTTTTTAAAGGTTAATCTCCCGTTGATTTACTTTCAGTATTGAAAACAGTCAGGTGAAAATTCTTGTTGCTTAACAAATAACTGAATTTTGTATGTTATGGTAAATTGCTCCCTTTGGGGCCATGTATGACATTTAAGTGACTGTAGTTTTCTATTGTGTCACAATGGTTTGCTTTAACTCTTGTCTTCATGTGCCTTACTCAGTTCTTCAGGCAGCCAGACCGTGTATAATTATTTTCTATCACTCTACAAAAGCTAGTCTTCTCATATCTAGGAAATTCTGTTTTTGTCTTCAGAATTGTAAATGCATATGTAAAAAATTTGTTAGACTGGGGAGAAAAGATGTAAACAATTTTATTCTGTAGTTTTACTTCAAGTATGTACAAAATGGAAAGGTACTGTATTTTAGTCATGATTCTTTGGAATAGATTTTTTTTTTTTTTTATAAATAAAGCGGCATTTATATTTCAGGTTTTGTTTCCATTATAGGTGCTAATTTATTGTAGTCTAACAATTTTGCGTTTTTGTAGATTAGAACATTTCCAGAAGATCAGAATTGAGTTTAAAGTGAATCTGCCAGGACCTACTACCCTCCTAAGCCATCTATATGTGCATGCAGGTCATAGAAAGTTGGATAAAATGATACTTTGGATCGCAGATATCAGTGGTTTGTTCTTGAAAAATCTGTTTATTCTTCAATATGTTAATGAGCTGTGGGACAGACATGAATCTCCTTTCACAGCATATTTTAAATCAAAGTTGGCATTAAAAGTGTGAGATATATAAATCAGAAGAGTGAATACAAATGAATCGTTGAGTGAATCTGTGCTGTTGGTCAATAAAGATATAGGATCGGGATTAGGTGGTTTATTGTCTACACGTTTGAGTTAATCCAATTCCTTCAGAACAACCACATGTTGCTACCATTTAGTTAGGGTACCTTCACACTTAGCGATGCAGCAGCGATCCGACCAGCGATCTGACCTGGTCAGGATCGCTGCTGCATCGCTACATGGTCGCTGGTGAGCTGTCAAACAGGCAGATCTCACCAGCGACCAGTGAACAGCCCCCAGCCAGCAGCGACGTGCAAGCGACGCTGCGCTTGCACGGAGCTGCCGTCTGGAAGCTGCGGAGACTGGTAACTAAGGTAAACATCGGGTATGGTTACCCGATGTTTACATTAGTTACCAGCGCACAGCTGTGTGTGCAGGGAGCAGGGAGCCGCGCACACTGAGTGCTGGCTCCTTGCTCTCCTACCATAGCTACAGTACACATCGGGTTAATTAACCCGATGTGTAATGCAGCTACATGTTCAGAGAGCAGGGAGCCGCGCACACTGCTTAGCGCTGGCTCCTTGCTCTCCTAGCTGCTGTACACATCGGGTTAATTAACCCGATGTGTACAGCAGCTGCATGTGCAGAGAGCCGGAGCCGGCAGCACAGGCAGCGTGAGAGCTGCAGAGGCTCGTAACTAAGGTTAATATCGGGTAACCACCTTGGTTACCCGATGTTTATATTGGATACAGCTTACCTCAGCTGTCAGATGCCGGCTCCTGCTCGCTTCATTTGTCGCTCTCTCGCTGTCACACACAGCGATCTGTGTGTCACAGCGGGAGAGCGGCTTTGAAGAAAACGAACCAGGGCTGTGTGTAACGAGCAGCGATCTCGCAGCAGGGGCCAGATCGCTGCTCATTGTCACACACAGCGAGATCGCTAATGAGGTCACTGCTGCGTCACAAAAAGCGTGACTCAGCAGCGATCTCGGCAGCGAGCTCGCTGTGTGTGAAGCACCCCTTATTCTGAGGAAGGAGTTAAATCAACTCTGAAACGCTGAGACAATAAAACCACTTTCATAATAATGTATCCTTTATTGATCAGCACCACAGATTCACTCCACAATCCATTGGTATTCACATTTGTTGGACGCTGCAGCAGCTGATGTACTCTTATGGTGGCTGTGCTACTCGCAACCCTGAGAGGTGAGCATACCACCATTGTTTAACCGTAACCCCTTCACGACCGGCTAATTTTGCGCTTTCCATTTTTTTTTCGTCATTTTTCTTCCAAGAGACGTAACTTTATTTTTCAGTCAATATGGTCATGTGAGGGCTCATTTTTTTTGCGGAACGAGCTGTACTTTTTAAATGAAACCATAAGTTTTACCATATAGTGTACTGGAAAATGGCAAAAAAATTCTAAATGCGGAAAAATTGCAAAAAACGTGCGATAGCACTATTGTATTCGAGATATTTTATTCATTGTGTTCACTATATGGTAAAACTGATATGTGGGTGTGATGTCTGAGGGCGGTGCGAGTTTGTAGACACCAAACATGTATAGGTTTACTTTTATCTAAGGGGTTAAAAAAAAATCAGGTTTGTCAAAAAAAAAAGTGGCGTACGTTTTACGCCATATTCCGTGACCTGTAGCGTTTTCATTTTTCGGGATCTCTGGCTCAGTGACGGTTTATTTTTTGCGTATCAATTTGACGCTTTTAACGGTACCCTTTTTTCGCAAATGCTACATTTTGATCGCCTGTTATTGCATTTAGCGCAAAATTTGTGGCGACCCAAAAACGTAACTTTGGCATTTGGATTTTTTTTACCGCTACACAGTTTACCAATCAGATTAATTGATTTTATATTTTGATCGGGCATTTCTGAACGCAGCGATACCAAATGTGTTTTTTATTTTTTTTATTAAAACCTTTTTAATTTTCAGTGCGGCAAAAGGGGGGTGATTTGAACTTTTGGGTTTATTTTTTTTTTTTTTTTTTAAACTTTTTTACTTTTTTTACTTTTTATTGTTTGTCCCCCTAGGGGACTATATGGATCAGCTGTCTGATCGCTCTGCCATATCTGCTGATCACAGCTACACAGTTGTGAACAGCAGATATGCTCCTAAGCGGTCTCACCCAGCTCTTGGCTGTGTGAGGCAGGAAGTGAGTCATGTGAGCTACAGGAGTCATCACATGACTGTGCTACCATGACAACAACCGAAAGTCACGTGATCGCGTCAACTGACTTTCGTTATCGGGCTGTGAGTATGTTTCCCGCCGATGCCATTATAATGGCACTGTCACATATTGACAGCGCCATTTAAGGGGTTAAACGGTACGGGCGGATAACTATTTTGCCCGTGCCTGGCAGGCACACATTTCAGCTGTAAAAATCGGCTGAGATGTGCGCCAATCTCCTGCTGCTGCTGGCGGCAGACCGCGGGCAGTAATCTTATGTCCTAGAGGTCGTAGTGTTACTGCCCGCGGTCTGCTGCCGCCAGCAGCAGGAGATAGGCGCACATCTCAGCCGATTTTTACAGATTAAATACAGCGGTCGTTAAAAGGTTAATATACGTGGATGAAACCCTATTGGGCTTGCCCTTAATCATGCATGTACATCACAAGAGCTGACTCAGTCATTACATGTCTCACGCCCCCATTCATTTAACCCCTTACTCACATAAGATTTACACTTACGTCATATGCCGACTCACTGACTTTGATGCATGCGTGCACCTTTCACAGTAGATGATGGCAATGTCATTCAGCCATCATCTGCCATTAACTTCTGCCTGCATTGGTTAACCTGTTAAATGCCACTTCAATCTCCTGACAGCAGCATTGCGAGCGAACAGGATGGAGTGATATTCAAAATTGTTTTTTTCACCAATTTTTTAAATTTTTTTCACCACTAAAATACATTTTTTTTATATTTGATATTGCCATATTCTTACTGACCTGCAGAATCATATTGCTAAGAGATTTTTACCGTATAGTGAACACTGTAAAATTGTGGAACTGCCCTCTTTTCACAATTTCGCTGCACTTGGAAACTTTACAGCTTTCTAGTACATAACTTGGTAAAATTGTCATTCAAAATTACAACTCGTCCCGCAAAAAAAGCGCCCTCATAGCTAGAAATGAGCGAACTTGAACTTTAAAGGTTGAGGTTCGTACCGAAGAATGGGTGTCCGTGCTAGAACCCGAACGCTGTCTTTGTTTGTTTGCTAACCACTTGATCGAGCATCGATGTGCTCAGGTTCACCCTGTGCTGAGCCAGTGAGAGCCGCTTGCATTCTCTGGCTCGCACTGGGGGTCAAGACAACGTTTTCCGATGCTGTGTATGCAAAAAAAAACCCCATCCCCTGAAATGCTCTGTTTATGGCTGGCTGTATATGGGCGGAGAGCTGAACTGCCCAATCATTGACTTCCATTATACTAGAATCTAGCCCGTAAGTTCAGGTTCCCTTTTACCTATTTGGGGTCTGGGAAGATGTTCAGGTAAAGCATGGGTTCTGAAACTATTCGCTAGTCTGGCTGAACCCGGCAAACCCGAAAATATATAGATACGCTCAACTCTACTCAAAGCTATGTGGATAGAAAAATAGTTGTGGCTGTTGGTAGCAGAGAAAGTAATAAACACACGAATGTAAGAGCCATCTTGGGAAGGGGTTACAATAAGTCCTGGAGGCAGATTCTGGGAGCGTGGTGTCCGGCCCATAGATCTTCAGTTATATACATATAAGAAAAACATGGTGTAATGTTAATCAACTTAACTATGATCCTCATGCCCATACAGATGGCTTAGGAGGGTTGATCCTACTGACAGATTCCTTTTGAATTGGGTTCTCTGTTGCTACATAACATTGGGCCTGTCCGTCTCGTGTTAGTAATCGAGAAATGATGTTTACAGCTTTGTCATTAGTCCCTTGTGCATTTAGTCTGTTACACAAATGTCAAAGTAAAAAACGGAAACTATTTGTGGAACATGCTGTGTAGAAGAGGAGACTGATATTTCCATTTATATGAAATTTGCAACTGTTTAATATTCAATGTCAGTTTTTAATGAGTCTTTTTGTGAACTAACTCCTAATGCTGTGCCACTGGCTAACTAGCAGAAATCTAGTTCTACACACAAAGCATATCAGCAAGCGCCCAGTACACTCCTTACACACATTTTTATTTTAACGGTGTGATTTTTTTTTTTTTTTTAAAAATGATGTAAATGTTTTGGTTGTACATATGGGTTATAAATCAATTCAGTTTTATTTTCTAAAATTACTTTTCCACTTTAAATCTACAATTCTAAATGAGTGATTCTTTGCTACCCTGGGATGTGTCTCACTGGTCTGTATTTTCTTTTGGTTTTTTTTGTTGCTGTATATTACATTTTAACTGTAATTTTTGTTCATGATGTACTGAAGTCAGTTCTAATTTTTTTTTTACATCAGTGTATTAGTGTATTTATAAATGGTCAAAAGATGTTTCTGAAATTAAACGATTATTTACAGCATTTTGGATTAATTTATCACAAGTTTGTGGTTTTTGTTCTGTTTGCATGGACAGTGCTGATAATCACTCTTCAATACTTGTTGGCTTAACCCCTTCATCACCCACCAAGTTTTCCACCTTCCTGGCTAGGCCAAATTTTACAATACTAACCAGCGTCGCCTTATGAGGTAATAACTGAAACGCTTCGACATCCCAGTGATTTTTTTTTTTTTGACACATTTGTACTTTATTACTGGTGAGTTTGAGTTGATATGATTTGCATTTATGAAAACATCAACAATTGTATCACACAAAATAGATAACATTTACCACATGTCTAGATCAGCAGAATGTATGTATATAATATATATCATATTTTCCAGAGTATAAGACGACTTTTTAACCCCTGAAAATCTTATGTCGTGGTGTCATCTTATACGGTGGTGCACGGTACTGTATGAGCCCATTGTTTAGTATTGTCCTCCTACTGGTCGCCTTTTTTGCCTTTTTACACACAAACCTTATTCTCACCTGTCCTCCATTCCCACGGTGCCTTCAGCTTCTTCTGGCAGACTTCAAGCCCATAGAGCACTCCACATTAGCGTCTTGTACACTGGGCCTCTGCCGTCATGGCTTTACTGCAGTTGAATGATTTGCGGTGCTGTAAAGCATTCAACTGCAGTAAAGCACTGACAGCAGCGGCTTCAGCCGCGTGTACAGAACGCGATCATGGAGGGGTCGATGGGCTTGTAGTCTGCAAGAAGCACTCCTCCATGATCGCATCCCATACAGGCATCTAAGATAAAACAAAAACAAAGGGCGTTTGAAATCTTAAAGGCTGAGAATACAGAAATAGCATTTCAGAAGTATAAAGATATCAATAGGAAATGTAAAAAAGAAATCAAGCAAGCAAAACTAGCTACTGAAACAAAAATTGCCAATGACATTAATATAAGTCCCCAAATCTTTTTATAAATACATTAATGCCAAAAGGAAAACAAAGGATAGTATTGGCCCCTTTAAAATATAACATGTTATAGAGGATAAACATAAGATGGAGATATTAAAAAGGCATTTCTCATGTGTTCACCAAGGAACTGACTGTACCAGGGAGCATTCAACAAGTGAAAAAGATGAAGTACGCCTGCGGCTGAGTAAATTATAGATTGACAAATCCCCCGGGCCAGATGGCATTCATCCACGAATATTGAGGGAATTGAGCTCCATAATCGACAGAACGCTGGATGTCATCTTTTTAGACTTGCTTGTAACATGTTTGGTGCCTCAGGATTGGAGGACTGCTGATGTGGTACCGATATTTAAGAAAGGTAAGAGGGTAGATCCAGGCAACTACCGTCCAGTAAGCCTGACATATAAGTAGTATGCAAAGTTTTTGAGGGCATTTTAAGGGATGACATGCAAAAATATATTGCAGAAAATAATATAACTGACGGCATGGATTCATGAAAGAAAAGTCGTGTCTAACCAACCTGTTGGGGTTCTGTGAGGGGGTAAGTGCAAACCTGGATATTGGTAATGCAGCTGATGATTTATTTGGACTTTGCAAAGGCATTTGATGCTGTACCACATAGCCTTATACTAAAGCTCCAGAAGCAAGGACTAGGGGAAACTATATGCAATAGGGTAAGGAATTGGCTAAAAGATAGGAAACAGAGTAGTCATAAATGGCACAGTCTCTAAATGGGCTATAGCACGCGGTGGGGTGCCACAGGGATCTGTGCTAGGACCGATTCTTTTCAATCTGTTTATTAATGACCTTGTGGATGGGATTGATAGTAAAGTGTCAGTCTTTGCTGACGACCCCAAACTATGTAGGATAATAAAAACTGACCTTGATAGTACAATATTATAAAAAGATCACACACTTATATGTGTGTGTGTGTGTGTGTGTGTGTGTGTGTGTGTGTGTGTGTATATATATATATATATATATATATATATATATATATATATATATATATATATATATATATATATATATATTTATTTATATTAAAACTGACCTTGATAGTACAATAGAACAATATTACAAAAAGATCTGATAAGATGTCAGAATGGGCAGATACTTGGCAAATGAGATTTAATGTTGATTTTTAAGTAATGCACCTAGGATGGAGTAATCCAATAGCTGCGTATGCATTAAATGGAAGTAAATTTGGGACTACAGAACAGGAGAAGCACTTGGGTATTCTCATTACAAATAAGCTGAGCAGCACTGTCAAGCCGCAGCGGCTAAAGCAAACAAGATTTTAGGGTGTATAAAAAGAGACATTAGATCCCGTGATCCCCAACGTACAGTGCCTACAAGTAGTATTCAACCTCCTGCAGATTTAGCAGGTTTGATAAGATGCAAATAAGTTAGAGCCTGCAAACTTCAAACAAGAGCAGGATTTATTAACAGACGCATAAATCTTACAAACCAACAAGTTATGTTGCTCAGTTAAATTTTAATAAATTTTCAACATAAAAGTGTGGGTCAATTATTATTCAACCCCTAGGTTTAATATTTTGTGGAATAACCCTTGTTTGCAATTACAGCTAATAATCGTCTTTTATAAGACCTGATCAGGCCGGCACAGGTCTCTGGAGTTATCTTGGCCCACTCCTCCATGCAGATCTTCTCCAAGTTATCTAGGTTCTTTGGGTGTCTCATGTGGACTTTAATCTTGAGCTCCTTCCACAAGTTTTCAATTGGGTTAAGGTCAGGAGACTGACTAGGCCACTGCAACACCTTGATTTTTTCCCTCTTGAACCAGGCCTTGGTTTTCTTGGCTGTGTGCTTTGGGTCGTTGTCTTGTTGGAAGATGAAATGACGACCCATCTTAAGATCCTTGATGGAGGAGCGGAGGTTCTTGGCCAAAATCTCCAGGTAGGCCGTGCTATCCATCTTCCCATGGATGCGGACCAGATGGCCAGGCCCCTTGCCTGAGAAACAGGCCCACAGCATGATGCTGCCACCACCATGCTTGACTGTAGGGATGGTATTCTTGGGGTTGTATGCAGTGCCATCCAGTCTCCAAACGTCACGTGTGTGGTTGGCACCAAAGATCTCGATCTTGGTCTCATCAGACCAGAGAACCTTGAACCAGTCTGTCTCAGAGTCCTCCAAGTGATCATGAGCAAACTGTAGACGAGCCTTGACATGACGCTTTGAAAGTAAAGGTACCTTACGGGCTCGTCTGGAACGGAGACCATTGCGGTGGAGTACGTTACTTATGGTATTGACTGAAACCAATGTCCCCACTGCCATGAGATCTTCCCGGAGCTCCTTCCTTGTTGTCCTTGGGTTAGCCTTGACTCTTCGGACAAGCCTGGCCTCGGCACGAGTGGAAACTTTCAAAGGCTGTCTAGGCCGTGGAAGGCTAACAGTAGTTCCATAAGCCTTCCACTTCTGGATGATGCTCCCAACAGTGGAGACAGGTAGGCCCAACTCCTTGGAAAGGGTTTTGTACCCCTTGCCAGCCTTGTGACCCTCCACGATCTTGTCTCTGATGGCCTTGGAATGCTCCTTTGTCTTTCCCATGTTGACCAAGTATGAGTGCTGTTCACAAGTTTGGGGAGGGTCTTAATTAGTCAGAAAAGGCTGGAAAAAGAGATAATTAATCCAAACATGTGAAGCTCATTGTTCTTTGTGCCTGAAATACTTCTTAATACTTTAGGGGAACCAAACAGAATTCTGGTGGTTTGAGGGGTTGAATAATAAATGACCCTCTGAATAAACTTTTCACAATTAAGAAAAAAAGAAATAACATTCTTTTTTGCTGCAGTGCATTTCACACTTCCAGGCTGATCTACAGTCCAAATGTCACAACGCCAAGTTAATTCCGAATGTGTAAACCTGCTAAATCTGCAAGGGGTTGAATAATACTTGTAGGCACTGTATTGTTACCCCTCTATAAATCACTTGTAAGGCCACATCTGGAATATGGGATCCAGTTTTGGGCTCCACATTTTAAAAAGGACATTCAGAAGTTAGTAAAAAAGGCGGGCAACTAGACTGCTTCAGGGAATGGAAGGCCTCCCATATGATGACAGGTAGCTAACTTTTTCAATGTTTAGCTAAGAAAAAAGATACATGTGTGGTCTATATAAAGGAACTGGCACATGACTTATTTATTCCAAATATAATAAATTAACTGCACTCAAATTTGTAAATTTGCAAAGAGTGAGAAATAATTTGAGCAAAGTGGTCAAGCAACATCCAACGACGATTCGACCCGCCCTGGGTCTTAGTCAAGTCGCTGTATAGTAGGTGACTGAAGGGTGAAGGATGATGTGCACTGAAGCACTGAAGTATATGGAAAAGGTGCCTTGAGGATATATGTGGTTTGCAAGCGCAGCAGCGCTGTTGCTATTTGATTCTCGTGTCCTGGTGTCCGTGTGGGGGTGTGCGGCAGGGCCCATCAGGGGTTCCGGACCGCCGCTCTGTCCTCCCCCTTGCGCTCCCTTGCTGTCTAGGACTTCCCACCTTTTATGGGACCGGAAGGTGGAGGAGCAGCACGGGTGCTCATGCCTACATCCCAGGATGGCTTCAGAAAGGCAGCAGCACTCTGGAGCACCGGCAGCATAGCCGTATGAACAGTCGCCGTTCTAAGTGACACAGACCTCCCCGGCCTCAATAGCCAGAAGGGCAAAACCTCTTGTGGCTCCACGACTTCTGCGGGACCTGTGGGTGTTCCGACGAAGCCTCCAGCACCGGTACCCTTGATCTCCTGTGGTGGGTGAGTGATCTTCGTGAATGTCATCCGCATCATTAGGTGGCTCCTAAAATCCATAAGGAGTGTCCCCTGTGCAGAGAGCAGATATGGCCTGCAGGCCGAGTGTCGGAGACACCTTGTGTGGGGCATAGATGGCAATTTCTCTGCTTCGATCTATGGATTGCTGCATGCGAGTTACAAATGTGTATATGTTGTGAGGTAGCGACCACCAATATGGTAAATAGTCGCTATATGTCGCAGTGGAGAATTTCGCTGCGATATTAAACTGAAGAGGTTGCTATGGGACTTGTAGTTCCACAAAGGCTTCTTTCTGCATATAAGGGTCAGATTCCTTTTAGTAAGACCAGTGTGCTGTGCAGATCTGTAGAATCACTGACCCACCTGTGGGTGTGTCCTGTCTGATTTAGGAGACTGGCAGTGTGTGTTCTGGAGAGTGTGAGAGCAGAGCAGGGAGCTCTGGATGTATCAGCCTGTGTGGAGGCTGAACACGGGGCTCTGGAATTCAGTCTGGGTTTAGACTGGAAGTAGTGTGCAACCAGGCTGGTTAGTGCTGTGGCTACTAGACCAAAGCTCTCCTTGAGTGGAGAGACAGACAGGAGTCTGCAGAGTGTCTCTGGGTTCTTGGAAGGAGCCGCAGCAACTGTTGTTCGCCGGCAGGAGCCAGTGTGTACAGGTGCCACACTTCCAATAGAGACCGTATTTGACTGGAAGCCCACGGTATGTGGTTGTGCTATGTTTTTGCTTTAAGCCAGGAGAGGCCTGTTATGTTTACGGTTTGCCGTTTATGACAAGTTTTTAATAAATGGCTGGAATTTTTTATGAAGATACTGTGTCGTCCTGTGACCTTGCCTATGCCTACCTGAGCTAATCCTCACAATGTATTGCTATATGGTTGGTAGCAGCCCCTTCCTTTGTGACAATTCAGCAGCGGCAGCCTCCACGGTTGGTAACACCCCTATGACATACAGCATAAGTTGGGGTCCATGCCTACAGAATGACATGTACACAGTGACAGCTCTGTCTTAACAGCTGTCATGGCACTCACTCTCCAGGACCCATATGCACGCTCCAGTATGCACGCTCGCCATACAAGCCTCCACTGCTCAGCCAACAGCAGGTCCAGCACATTACCGTTTGTTCGACACTTAGACCAATATTTAGATTCCTGGGAGGATATAGTCGGGTGAGATGAGACCGAAATTGAACTCTTTCGAGGCCCTAATACACACCATGTTCGGAGGCTAAACAGGCAAATCATTCCAAAAATTTAAAAAAAAAAAAAGTATTATGGAAAAACTGCCCAGGAATCGATGCAGCTGTTGCACAATCCTCTAGAAGAGGTGTAAGACGCCCTTCACAAAGAAGCGGGCGGCGGTCTTACGCACTTGTGGGAAACATCAGCAGGAATTCTGAAGCCGGCTATTGCCAAATCCCCTGCACGGCCCGTGATTTTCAAGATCTGGCTACAAACAATTGTAGATCAGCTGAAGGATAAAACTCCTCGGGAGTATATCTTTTTCTAAACTTACCACTGCTGCAGGGAGCAGCGGCATTCTTGCAGAGTCGTCAGCCGATGCGATCAGGCTGGGAGCCCGTTGTGCAGGATTGTCTAATCTGGCCGGAATGGCATTATGGTTGAAGGGCTGTCCTATATGCCTGCAAACCAAGCATGAATTATGTTCAGGGCCATATGTCGATCTGTTCCTTTTGGTAAACAGCTGGAAGATGCGTTGGAGATCGTATCCGACGCCAAGCAGCCCTTCCAAAGGTTATCCCTTTTGTTCCAGCAGAGTAGATACTCAAGGTGTCAGAATAGGCCCTAAGGGCACTCTGCCATGCCATCATGTCTCTGAGACGCGCTATATCCCTGCGGGGCACTATGATATTGTGCTTACCGGCGGCTCCATGGGGCCTGTTCCACTCCAGGGCTCTCCAATGGCAAATCCTGTCTGCCAAACAAAAATAAAACAAAAAAAAACGAAAAGGAACACCCTTCGGAAGATATTTTGAAGGGGACGTCATTGTCTCCTTGACAGTTAAGACTTCCCTGCTTTGGTGGACGTCCATAGGCAACCTGTCTGTGAGGTTCCTGTCTGCCTCGGCATCTGAAGGTGGTCACTGCTGATGCCAGCCGGTACGGCTGGGGATGCTCGCCTCCAGGTGCAGATATCCCTGGGCTGGTAGTCAGCGCAGGAAGCAGCACAGCCCTCACGCCTCCTGACGCTAGGGTCTGAAGAACAAACACTACATTCCCTTTGCCCCCCCCCCCCCTCCAGGGTCGACACGTTCGGTTGCTGTCGGCCACTCAGTCTACCGTCTCCTTCCTGAAACGCTGGGGAGGGGGGCACGATCCTCATCCCTCATTCTGGCATCTTACGGTCTTTACTAGGCGGGACAGAATCCCCCTCGGCTCTACACTTCACAGGATTCTAAATGCCAATGTTCGTTCCATGGTTTCGTGGTAAGCTTGTGGTCTTGGATGTGTGAGCTTGTGGGTTTGAATTCCGATGGGCCATTCCTGTAGTTGGCAGCTTACCTCAGGCACTATCAACTGCGGCAAGTGGAATGATCCCTGAATCCGCGCATCTTTTCAACGGTAGTGGCTCTGTGGAGAATACCGCGGAGGGACCTGTTTCCTCCAGGCTAAACTGGCATATAGACCTCTTGTTCCATGATCCCAGCAGTCCAGCCCTTGCGGTGAATGCACTTCCATTCCATGGACCTTCGGAATAGCCTCTGCCCTTCCCCCTGTTGTCATGCTCTCCATGGTTCTCCAAGAGCTCGGGTGAGGGTCCTTCCCCTCGCCCCCTTCTGGCCCAAGGGGCCATGGCTCTCTCTCCTGAGGACAATGTCTGTCCCGGATCCTGGGGTTCTGCCGGGGATTCCGGACCTGTTAGTGCAGTAACCTGTTTTCCTCGTGCAGGAAAAGGGTTTTTTCATTTCACAGCTCAGAACTTGAGAGGTTGTTGCTGATGCGCAAGGCTTCTCCTCTGACCCGGTCTCTTCCTTGCTGAAGAGCCATTTACCGGTTACCACTACACTCTATGGGAGAGGGTGGCAAAAGTTCCCCTTCTTTGCAAATGGTCCCTTGGATATGAGTTCCTAGTCCATGCAAATTGGCATTCTTGCAGACGGGGTTGCTCTAGGATTCTCAGTGTACACTCTAGGGGTTCCTGTTCTGCCCTAGGAACCTTTATACATTGGTAAACTGGCAGCAAACCGGTGGGTTCAAGGCTATTGGGTTTGTGAGTTCATGCCTGAAAGTTCCACCGGGGGATCAAATTGGGGTTGGACGCCCTCACAAGTCCTCCCTTTTTGAACCTATTGCCAAAAAAAAAAAATCTCTGATGTTGCTGACATTGGAAATGATTTTGCTCGGGGCCTTGACGTTCGCTCGCAGAATTAGTGCTTACACGTCTTATCGGTAGTACAGCCCTACGCTCAGTTGTCCAACGATAGACTGGGTCAGGTGTTAATAGGACCCTTTCTTCCAATGTTCGCCTCTCGATTCCATAGCACGCAGGGGATAATCCTCCCTCCTTTTGCAGCCATCCTACAAATACAGGGGTAAAACAGATTCATACATTGGAGGTTCATAGGGCCCTGCTTCTCTACATCTCAGTGACACATAGTGTGGGGAAAACACAGTCCTTTTTCATAGCCCTCTCTGTAGTAGGAAAGGTCTGTGGGTGTAAAACTGCACTATCTCTAGGTGGATTAGGGAGGCCATTGCTTGGCCTAATCATCTAGTGGAGCTGCCTTCCCTGAGGGCATAAGGACCCATTCCACTGGTGCAGTGTCGCCCTCCGGGGCTATGAAGACGCAGGTATCTATTGACCGGATTTGTAGGACCGCTACCTGGTCTTCACATTCTCCTTTTCTTCCGTCACCATCGGTTGGATCTATCCTCCTCGGCTGATCTCTCGTTTTGTAGAAGGGTGCTTGAGACGTTGGTCCCTCCCTAATACGTTATTCTCTGGAAATCTCTCACGTGGTGCTGTCATGGGTGAGGGGAAAACACCTAGGTTACTTACCGGTAGCCGGTTTTTCCAGAACCCATGACAGCACCCATATAATCCCTCCCTTTTCACCCTTAGTGTGCACTATTCTGGGTGTGCATGTGTGTGTGTTATAGTTGGTGATAGAGTTAAGTTCTAACGATTGTTGGAGGTCCTCTCAATTCTCGGTAATCAACTGACGAAGGGGAGAGGTACCACCCTTTTATTTCAGAATGGTTTCCTGTCCTCGCTGGGCGGATCCCTGTCACGTGGTGCTGTCATGGGTTCTGGAAAAACCGGCTACCGGTAAGTAACCTAGGTGTATTTGTTATGCAACAATTTCCCTTTTTTGCTGTAATTTCTAGGCAAGATACTTTGCAGCATTTGTGCAGTAATTATTTTCTTCTGGCGACTCGTCAATGCAGCCCATTTTTTCAGGTCGTCCCTCATGACAGCACAACAGGAAAGTTGCCCCTATCCTCTTTAGGGACTGGAAACACACAAGAGGTTAAAGGCCCCTCCCTCCCGCTCCTCCCCAGTGTTTTTCCTGTCCCTACAGGACAGGGAGCATGCAAGAGCGTTCAGCGTTGAATCTACTCACCGGGGTATGTGGTTAGACAGGCTTCCTTCCTCCTGGTCAAGCAGGCACACTAGTGGCTGAAACCCCCCATGGGTCCCTCGGCTGGTGGCAGCAGGAGCTCGCAGCGTTGGCATGTCTGGCTTCCAGATATGCGCAGACTGTTGCCTCACCCCGGCAGTGCACGGAGCACTTCCGGCTCGGGACTCAGTGCGGCAGGACGTGAAGGCTTGGAGCGAGGAGGACTGCAGCTACTGGATCTGGTAATGTATAAACAAAAGGGGGTTGGGAGTATATGTCCCTGCTACAGCGTGCTTGGCGGTGTATAGGATTGCAGAAGCCCCCCGACTGTACGACCTCTGGATCCCAGGTCATGGATTCTGCTTTGACAGATCCTCCTTCAGAGTCGCCTCAGGTCCGCACAAGGATTCTTCTAACAGGTACCCTTGCACACTACTGACTGTCTCCCTACTAATTAGCCCCTATATCTTATTAGGGCAAGGATTTTTGCCAGTTGCTACTGTTACTAAAAAGGATGGCAGGAAGTCCTTAGACAAATCCAAGCGTTGTCCTGTGTGTGATGGGAAATTGGCTGACAATTATACAAAACGCATGTGCCCTTCATGTATCCAGTCAGTCATCCAGGAGGAACAGTGCTCTTTGCTTTCTAATAAGGACCATGATTAGAGAGGAAGTTAACGCTTCTATGGCTTCATTGACACCACGGCAGGCAGCCTCCCATGGCAAGCGCAAGCGTCCCAGGTGGGATGTTGAACCATCTTCTGAAGATGTGTTGTCAAAATCAGGCAGCTCAGTAGAAGAATTTCAGGAGGATTCATATCTACCGAGGAGTGGGAAGAAGAGTTATTTGTTCCATACGGATGATACGAATACACTCTTACGTATGGTGCGGAATACTATGCCATGCAAGTCGAGGAACCTGAGACATCGGGTTGCATTCAGGAGCAGATGTTCGCTGGTCTCCGTTCCAGATATTCACAGGTCTATCCAGTAAATTCACATATTAAGGATATGATCTTGGAAGAGTGGGAGAATGCAGAGTAGCCTTTTATTTGTTCAACAAGAAATCAGATATTGTCTTCTGTTTAACGCAGAGGATGTTCAAGTATAGGATACGGTACCGAAGATTGATGTGCCAATCGTTAGTCCTGAAGAAGACGTCCATTCCCTTTTGAGGACTCCTCTGGTTTAAAAGACGCAATGGACCGCAGAGTGGATGGTCTTCTGAAATAGGCATGGGAGGTTTTGGCGATCACTATAAAGGCGAAATGGCAGCTACTTCTGTGGCTAGATCCATGGCAGTGTGCTGGAGGACTTTTGAGAAACCTGTTACAGAAGGTTCTTCTCGGGAATCTATTCTAGGCTCATTGCCCCTTTTGAAGATGGCTATAGCATTTTTGGCAGATATACAGTTAGGTCCAGAAATATTTGGACAGTGACACAATTTTCGCGAGTTGGGCTCTGCATGCCACCACATTGGATTTGAAATGAAACCTCTACAACAGAATTCAAGTGCAGATTGTAACGTTTAATTTGAAGGTTTGAACAAAAATATCTGATAGAAATTGTAGGAAATGTACACATTTCTTTACAAACACTCCACATTTTAGGAGGTCAAAAGTAATTGGACAAATAAACCAAACCCAAACAAAATATTTTTATTTTCAATATTTTGTTGCGAATCCTTTGGAGGCAATCACTGCCTTAAGTCTGGAACCCATGGACATCACCAAACGCTGGGTTTCCTCCTTCTTAATGCTTTGCCAGGCCTTTACAGCCGCAGCCATCAGGTCTTGCTTGTTTGTGGGTCTTTCCATCTTAAGTCTGGATTTGAGCAAGTGAAATGCATGCTTAATTGGGTTAAGATCTGGTGATTGACTTGGCCATTGCAGAATGTTCCACTTTTTTGCACTCATGAACTCCTGGGTAGCTTTGGCTGTATGCTTGGGGTCATTGTCCATCTGTACTATGAAGCGCCGTCCGATCAACTTTGCGGCATTTGGCTGAATCTGGGCTGAAAGTATATCCCGGTACACTTCAGAATTCATCCGGCTACTCTTGTCTGCTGTGATGTCCTCAATAAACACAAGTGACCCAGTGCAATTGAAAGCCATGCATGTCCATGCCATCACGTTGCCTCCACCATGTTTTACAGAGGATGTGGTGTGCCTTGGATCATGTGCCGTTCCCTTTCTTCTCCAAACTTTTTTCTTCCCATCATTCTGGTACAGGTTGATCTTTCTCATCTGTCCATAGAATACTTTTCCAGAACTGAGCTGGCTTCATGAGGTGTTTTTCAGCAAATTTAACTCTGGCCTGTCTATTTTTGAAATTGATGAATGGTTTGCATCTAGATGTGAACCCTTTGTATTTACTTTCATGGAGTCTTCTCTTTACTGTTGACTTAGAGACAGATACACCTACTTCACTGAGAGTGTTCTGGACTTCAGATGATGTTGTGAACGGGTTCTTCTTCACCAAAGAAAGTATGCGGCGATCATCCACCACTGTTGTCATCCGTGGACGCCCAGGCCTTTTTGAGTTCCCAAGCTCACCAGTTAATTCCTTTTTTATCAGAATGTACCGACTGTTGATTTTGCTACTCCAAGCATGTCTGCTATCTCTCTGATGGATTTTTTCTTTTTTTTCAGCCTCAGGATGTTCTGCTTCACCTCAATTGAGAGTTCCTTAGACCGCATGTTGTCTGGTCACAGCAACAGCTTCCAAATGCAAAACCACACACCTGTAATCAACCCCAGACCTTTTAACTACTTCATTGATTACAGGTTAATGAGGGAGACTCCTTCAGAGTTAATTGCAGCCCTTAGAGTCCCTTGTCCAATTACATTTGGTCCCTTGAAAAAGAGGAGGCTATGCATTACAGAGCTATGATTCCTAAACCCTTTCTCCGATTTGGATGTGAAAACTCTCATATTGCAGCTGGGAGTGTGCACTTTCAGCCCATATTATATATATATAATTGTATTTCTGAACATGTTTTTGTAAACAGCTAAAATAACAAAACTTGTGTCACTGTCCAAATATTTCTGGACCTAACTGTATCTGCAGAGACCGTGCACTTTTCTGCAAAGAACAATGTTCCATCAAATTCAGCAAGACTGGCTATATGGCTTTGGTCTTGGTCGGGTGACTTGGCCTCCAAGAGTAAATTGTGCTCTATACCTTCCTCAGGTCTAAGAGTTATTGGCCCGGTGCTAGATGAAATTTTAGATAGGGCTTCAGATAAGAGGAAGAGCTTCCCAGAAGAGAACATATCCCAGTTTTTTCGTAGGTCCTTTCCCACCTGCAGGCAGGGCCATCAGTTTAGGAAAGGGTCTCAGTTCTGGCAGTCTAAGGGTTCTAAAGAGAAGAGATCCAAGTCCTCCTCCTCCAAATATTGCCCTAAGTGATCATGACTATGTTCAGGTCGGTGGTCGGTTATCCCAGTTCATCACAGGGTGGTGTGAGGTTTCTCAGAATCCTTGGCTGTTACAGACCATTTCCGAGGGTTACAGGATCGAGTTATGAGAACTTCCCCCGTGTTATTTTGTGCTGACTCAGGGCTCCTCCTCTTTGTCTGCCCATAGACAAAGGAAACAAATTGTTGCTAATAGGAGCAGTTACTTGTGTACCTCCCGATCAGATTTTTCCAGGGTCACTATTCCACTCCTTTCTCTGAGAAAGCTGTCAGGCGACTACCGCACTATTATAAATCTCAAACTCCAACTAATGGGTCACATACAGGCGGTTGAGGATGGAGTCTATTCGTTCTACCATTCTTCTGATCTAGGAGGGGGGCAGTCATGTGCACAATAGATTTGCGAGACTCCTATTATCACCTCCCCATTCATTGTTCAGTCAGTTATCTAAGATTCGCCCTCATGCGAGGCTCCGAGATTGTCCACCTCCAGTTTCAGTGCCTACCATATGGCCTGTCATCTGCTCCTCGGATATATGGTCGCATTTCTTCGTCTTCAGGATGTGAATATCATTCCTTATTTGGATGATTTCCTACTGGTCACCAAATCTCCAGCCCAGATGGATTGTCAGTTGCTACTTACCAGTGCCCCCTTGGACTGGCTCGGTTGGATTATGAACCCTCAAAGTCTTCCCTTCAAGTGACTACCTGTCATAAATTCCTGGGTGTCAATCTGGATTCAGTACGTCAGATGACCTTCCTGCCTCAAGAGAAGGTGCTCTGTCAGCTCAGAGATTCTAAAATTCTCCAAACGCCTGTTGGTTACAGTCCACCAGGCTATGAGAATTCTCGGTCTCGGGATGTCCTGCATAACCTGTGTGAACTGGAGTCAGTTCCATTGTTGACCATTGCAGAGGAACATTCTGGAAGTGACAAAGTCGACAGATCTCTGGAGCATCGGTTTCTACTTTCTGACAGTGCGCGACGATCCCTGGAATGGTAGTGCGACCTGACAAATCTCAGAAGAGTTCACTGGCGGCGGGAGCCCTGTATTCACATCACAACAGATGCGAGTCTCATGGGTTAGGGTTCATGAGTAGGTCAGACCTATTTTCAAGGTTCTTGGCCTTCTTCAGTATGAACAAACAGTTCGATTTACCTAGAGCTAAGGGTGGTTCTGGAAATGGTTCGTCGGTCCAGGGGGATCCTTAAAGGTGAACACGTCAGTCTTCTCGGACAACGTCACCACCGTGTCCTTTCTTCGTCACCAAGGGGGGGGACCAGGCATCTTCTACAAAAGTTGGCAGACATTTTTCTTCTGTTGGAGAGGACAGTGCGTTCAGTTTCAGCAGTTTACCTCAGGGGTGCAGACAACAGAGGCCGATTATCTCAGCCGGCATCAGATGAGATCAGCAGAGTGGAGTTTCAACGAGCAGGTGTTCCGGAGTCTTTCACAGATGGGGTCAGCCATTGATGGATCTCTTTGCTTCCAGACAAAATGCGAAAGGTCAAAGATTTTATTCCTTTAATCTGAATAACAGTCCGGTTGCAGTGGACGCCCTGTCTCAGCGATGGGACGAAGTTCTCAGTTACACTTTTTCCCCCGTTTCCGTTGATTCCTCGAGTGTTACGGAAGATTCAGCAAGACAAGGCTACAATAACTTCTGTAAGTTCTGGCACTTAAACCACTGCTTATGCTTCCACTTCAGGATGACTTGCTGTTACGGAAAACTGGCAGATCAGGATAAGGTGGGAAATATCCCAATCGCCAGTCGGGGCCCACCATGCTCCAGATGACAAAGGAGCTGCTGGCAAACCGAAGGTTAGGTGGAGAATGCAGAGCTGGATGGCTCTGAGAACCCAGGAGACCTGGGAACCGGTCACATGTGTAGGGAAACGTCAGACCGGGCGACAACCCAGTTAGCGTTTTGGTGTACCTTTTGGTGATACACTGACCACATGTGCAGGGAAAACTTCAGGCTGGGTGGTGATCAGGTAGCGTTGACCGGAAGACTGCTGCGAAAGTGCCCTGTCGGCCACGTGTGTACGACACGTCAGACCGAGCGGTCCCCCGACTAGCGTTTTGGACCACCAGGGCTCTCAACTTGCCACGTCAGGCCGGGTGGTCACACAGGTAGCGTTGACTGGGAAGCCGATATGAGGAGGACAGGTGGCGCAGCAGCCGCAGCCCAGTTGATTCTACTGGGCTGCACCTGCAGGACAGGATGGTAGGAGGTGGAAGACTGGTGCCTGACCCTAACGTGCTGAGCTACGGGTGTCTTAGCGTGACAAGCACCGGATGCCTAACTCTGCCTACCGCTTCCAATCTATGGCTTATGCCGCAATGAGGCTCTAACATGGAGGTATGCTCTGTCTGAGCAAATGTGAAGACTGCGCACCTTCATGTTGTTTCCAGACCCTTTTATAACCTGGGTCTGCCCCAAAACCAGGGTGGACTACAATGGCACCTCCAGGGTCCAATAGTGGAGTGACACATCATCAGCGACATCACCAGCAGCCTGTCCAGAACCGCTACGTCACTGATGACCTCATGGCTGCCACGCCCCAAACACCTCACCAGTCATCGTCTGACGACCAATGGTGAGGGGCCGTGTCATAGGGGCGGGCCTCCGTGAGCCAGTCCAGAGTGGCCACATCATCAGGACACCTGATGTGTGTCGGCCTATCAGAGTCTGCCACCTCACAGACATGCCCAGTGAGGTCCTTACCAGACTTGGCCTCTGATGCACTAAGTGCCTGAGCATGCTCAGTCTATATGAAGTTAAAGCTGCACACCAAATTCAGAGAAATATGAACAAGCATAACTGCTTTATAATACATAAGGAATGAAAAATACAATTAGCCATATCAATAATTGAAAAAATTGAAATGTGGCATTGCAAAACTGCTGAGGATTATTTGAAAAAAGAGATATTTAGCTAATGTATTGATCAATTCATTATTGCCCCATGACCAACTTCACGGTAATCTCTTATTTATGGGGTTCCTAACCAAATGTTACCTCTATATGCAGTTAAAACTTGCTTATGTGTATAGGCCCCTAACCAAATGTTACCCCTATGTGCGGTTGAAACCTGCTTGTGTATGGGAAGCAAGGGACCTGGCTATATAGGAAATTGAATAAACATGGCTAAAGGGCAGGACTGGGTTATCAGACAAAAAAAAAATGCATAACAATGAAAAAAGACTGCTGGAACACCATTGTAAATGTGAACAGGGTGCTAGCTAAAATATACACAAGCTATATGATCTGAAAGCTGCACACCAAATTCAGAGAAATATGAACAAGCATAATTGCTTTATAATTGTATTATAAAGCAGTTATGCTTGTTCATATTTCTCTGAATTTGGTGTCCAGCTTTCACTTCATATAGATTGTGTATATTTTAGCTAGCACCCTGTTCACATTTACAATGGTGTTCCAGCAGTCTTTTGATTGATGAGCATGCTCTTTAGCCTGAACAACAGTCTCAGAAATCAGACTAGCTGCCCAAGAATGCTCAGTAGGCACAACACAGGACTTAGACATGGCACAATGTCAAAGTACCTGTGCAAAGAGACTTTTCGCACTAAGTGTAGGAGCATGCTCAGTAGCCTGAGCTGAGGACTTAGCCTCAGGAATGGCACAGTCAGGCTGAGCATGCTCACTAGGCAAAACACTGGACTTTGGCTCTACCTGGGGTAAATTGGCACACACATGCGCCCTAGCCGCATCTCCACACTTAGACGTGGAGGAGGAAGCAGCCAGCTGGACGACCCGAGGCACGGCCAAAAATGGCGGCCGGCGCCTGGGCGCAACTGGAACTGCTGCAGGCTGCTTGCGGATATGGCAGCGCCGTGTCGCAACACTTGCTGTCTCAAGGTCACGTACGGCACCTCAACCTACGCCAGCTCCACCTCTCAGCCTGGATCCTGAGCGGGAGATCTTACGCTCTAGAGGTCTCTCAGACCAGGTGGTTTCTATGATGATCTCCAGCAGAAAGCCTGTTATGAAAGCAATTTACCAGAAAATATGGAGGACCTATTGTTCCTTTGTGGGGGATGCAGCCACAGTCGTTCTGGATATAGCGAAGATTCTCGATTTTTCTCCAGTCGGGCTTTAATAAAGGCCTCAAGCCTAGTACTTTTGAAGGTACAGATTGCTACTCTGTGTGTTCCTGGATTACCAGTTGACGCTTCATCCATGGATTGCAAGATTTATGAAAAGGTGCCCAATGATTACGGCCCACTTTAAGGGATTCTTCACCTCCATGGGACCTCAACTTGGTCCTTCGATTTCTCTGCAGACCTCCTTATTCCATTGAGGATGGGCTTTCTCGTAAGGAAATTTCATTCAAGATATTGTTCCTGATTGCAAATACAACTGCAAAGAGGGTCGGAGAGTTTCAGGATTTATCCATTCAAGAGTCACAATGATTGTATCATTCTCAAACTTTTTTTTTTTTTTTTAATCAGATACTGTTTTATTAAAACAGAATACATACAACAGAATAACAAATCCGCATCTAAATTAAGTTTATCATATCTATTACCCCTTTCCCTCCCCCTCCCACCCCACTCCGGCAGCAACACTCCTCCCCAATACTACATCCCATTTAGTACACACTTAGAAGACCCTCCAACTGCAGTATAGCAACCATCCCGTTCACCCCGATGTGCAGGAGGAACTACTAGTAACACAAATTAAACAAAACACACATCAGAGGTCTCCGACGGCTATCCCGTTCCCAAACCAGTTTACTGGTCCATCACTCGTCCTATTCGCATTGCAGCCAAGGAGACCATAGCTTCTCAAACATTTTAACATTCCCCCTTCTTTCATACACCCCCTGTTCCAGCTGAAGAATACATTTCACCCTCTTAATGTACTCTCCTCTGGTCTTTTTTTAATCCAGGACCTGGCAATTGGCTTTCTTGCCGCATACAGCAGCCTAGCAATGGCAATTTTCATAGTATTTTCCACCCCAAGCTCCTCAACATATCCCAATAGGCATATCAATGGTTCCCTGGGAAGGACACACCCATATGTTCTTCCTATTTTGTGAATAACCTTAGTCCAAAAGGAGACCAATCTCTGACAAAACCACATCATATGAAAAATACCTACGTCAGATCCCTGACACCTTGGACACTCCGAAATTCCTTTTCAACCCAGTTTTAAACATCAGTAAGGGAGACCTATATACCCGGTGTATCACGTATAGGTGAAATAGTCTGGCCGGTCCGCTCATGGAAAGTTTAGGGACATACTCTAAGATACTCTCCCACACCTCCGTTATCGTCCCAACTTCCTCCTCCCATTTAGATTTAGTTTTAAGTGGGTAGCCTAAAAGAAAGGTATGTAGTATATCTTTATACGTGCCAGAATTTATCCCTTTAGTGCTTCCTCCCCCCCTTACATACATACAGACTGACCTGGTACTGGAGTATGTCCACACTTTTTTTTTTTTTTTTTTTTAGCCGCTTGGGCTGCAATCGCATGTTTCAATTGACTGTAGTGGAGCCAGCCAGATGCCGTCAACTGAAACTCACTCTAACTGTGGGAACGATTTCAAAATTCCTCTGTCCAATATCTGATGCATGTATGTTACACCCTTGCATCTCCATTCCTCAATATTTCCCAATTTCTGAATCTCCGGGAGATTACTGTTATGCCAGATAGGTGTAAACTTAGTTAACCGGGTCACCCCTCTCACCATTTTCAGCTTCCCAGGTCTTATTTATAAGTGCCATTGTAGGAGATGTTCCACCCAGGAGCCCCACCACACCATCCTCTAGTCCCATTACCAATGGACTTCTACCCACTATGTATTCCAGCACGTCTTTAATGCCCCCATCTTTCTCTCTCGATCAGACCATTCCCTGAGGTGTTGACATTGCGCTGCCATATAATACAATTCCGGATTTGGGATTGCTAGACCCCCCCTCCCTCATCTTTCGGCGTTTTTAAAGTCTCTAATAGCACCCTAGGCTGCTTTTTACCCCACACTAGGTTTATCCCTTTAAATCTTTTCTTTGAAATACAAACAGGGGCATTGTCCAGTATGTCTAGAAGTTTAGGCATTACTACCATCTTTAGTAAATTAACCCTTCCAACAACTGACAAATGTAGCTTGTTCCGGCATCACTTTGGCTCTCCATTTTTTAAGAACCGGCCATAAGTTCACCTGTATGTATTTTTCTACTGGCGGAGATATCTGGATACCTAGATATTTAAATTCGTCCACACTCTTCAATTTGTTAGCCCCAGTATCATCATTTGTCCAGGTTACTTCCCCATCCACTTTAAAGAGGCTCAATTTAGACCAATTAATGGTTAGACCCGAAACTTCTCCAAATTTCTCTATTATCTGCATGGCATGATCCAATGAGGCTGACGGATCCCCCAAGAAAAGTAGTAAGTCATCAGCATAAAGAGTTATTTTCTCCTCTAAATGCCCATCTCTAAATCCATGGATTTCCTAATGGCCGCAGCCAGAGGCTCTATTGCAATAGCAAATAGTAGCGGTGATAGTGGGCAGCCCTGCCTCGTTCCCCGATGCAACTCGAACTCTGTGGAGGTCATACAGTTAACTCTAATTTTAGCAGTAGGCCTATTATATAACAGCTGCACCCACTTTACAAACCGTGGGCCAAAACCCATATGCTGCAACACTTTCCACAGATACCCCCACTCAACATTATCGAACGCTTTCTGGGCATCTAGCGAAGCGATCACCCTCCGGCCAGGGTTGTCAGGCGGCAACTGTAGATTAAGATATAATCTCCTGATATTAGCAGCTGTCGACCTATTGGCCATGAACCCTGATTGATCCATATGTATTAGGTTAGATATAACGCCAGTCAGCCGGTTTGACAACACCTTAGCCAGAAGCTTCACGTCCGCTGTTAATAATGAGATTGGTCTATAGGAGTCTGGAAGCCTCGGATTTTTATCCTCTTTAGGAATTACTACTATTATTGCTTCTCTCATAGATTCAGGCAATACACCTTCCCCCTCCGCTACCTCAAAGACTTTCAATAGTTTGGGTAATAGGATTTCTTCTAACTGTTTATAAATTTCAACCGGTAGTCCGTCTGCTCCCGGTGCCTTGTCATTGCTCATGCCATGCAGAGCGTCCTCCAGTTCATCAATAGTAATAGATGACTCCAATTTATCTCTATCCGCCACAGACAACACCGGAAGCTCACCTCGCTCAAGAAATGAGTCCACCTCTTCCACCCTCATCTCTCCACTAGAAGAATATAGCGTGCGATAAATCTTTAAAGACCCCAAGGATCTCCCCAACCTCCGTGACCTGTGTCCCCTCCACCGTGTCCATACCATGCACAAATGAGCTACTCTTTTGAGCTGCAGCTATGACTGATAATAGATGACCAACTTTTTCTCCCTCTTCATAAAAATGCAGTTTCTTGGAATGCCTGCTTCCTTACCGCCTTCTCCAAAAGCATCTTATTAACCTGTTCATGGGTCTGCCTAAGATTTTGCTTCGCGTTCGTAGTATTACTCCGAATTACTTCCAGCTCCGCCTTATCTAAGGCCTCCAGGCTATTTTTGTCATCCTGCCTTGTCTGTGTTTTACGTTTACAGATATCCCTGAACAGGAGCCCCCTGAGGTATGCCTTCATTGCATCATATACCACCAGGGGACCAGTGCTACCCTTGCTGTGGATAAAGAATTCTCCGAGATCCCGTTCTATATTTCTCATACTAATATGACGGATCCATACTGGATGAAGCTTCCACTCCCCTCCTTCCCCCTTTCAGGGTCCCCCGTCATATAGACACTAGAATCGGGCTATGATCTGAAATCACTCTTGTCAAATATTGCACTTCGTCTATCATTGCATCCATCAAATCACTATATAAGATTGCCAAACGAAGTCATATAACTATCCTGAATACCTGGAAGTCTACTACTCCTATCCCACTACAGGTCTATCACATTATTGAAGTCCCCAACCACTAAAAAAGGGATTACTCCCCCCTTCTCAGAGAACTCCCTTATCTCCCTTAGTTTTGTGCACATATATGGAGGTGGTATATATATTGCAGCTATACACATGAGTTTGCCAAATATTTTACACTTGACGGCCACACACTGTCCCTCTTTATCCACATACACTTCTATCTCTTCATATTGCACAGAGTTATGGATCAGCAGTGATACACCCCTTGCATAGTTGGAAAAGGTGGAGTGATAGGCCTTCCGCACCCGTCTCCTATTTAAAACATGTGTTGTCTCCTTTGTTAGATGCGTTTCTAGTAGACCTATTACTGACGGATTCTGGTCTTGAACATATTTAATTATTGCCGCTCTCCTAGACCTATCTGATAACCCTCTAATTTCTTTGTCGCTCCTAATTGGGAGACCCAGACAATTGGGTGTATAGCTACTGCCTCCGGAGGCCACACAAAGTACTACACTTAAAAGTGTAAGGCCCCTCCCCTTCTGGCTATACACCCCCCCGTGGGATCACGGGCTCCTCAGTTTTATGCTTTGTGCGAAGGAGGCCAGACATCCACGCATAGCTCCACTGTTTAGTCAGCAGCAGCTGCTGACTATGTCGGATGGAAGAAAAGAGGGCCCATACGAGGGCCCCCAGCATGCTCCCTTCTCACCCCACTTTCTGTCGGCGGTGTTTGTTAAGGTTGAGGTACCCATTGCGGGTACGGAGGCTGGAGCCCACATGCTGATTCCTTCCCCATCCCCATTAGGGCTCTGGGTGAAGTGGGACTTTACCGGTCTCCGGGCACTGAGGCCGTGCTCCATCCACAGCCCCTGGAGGATCTGCTGGATACGGAGCGGAGTTTCCTCAGGGACAGGACCCTGCTCCATCAAGGTACTCCGTGTCCCCGTGCTTATCGCACGCACACTGCAGCATTGCTGGGTGTGTTAGTGCGCCGGGGTAAACAGCGCTGCTGCGCTTGTGCCGTTACTCACTACAGCTCTGCTGAGTGAGGTGACTTAGTACGATCGGCCGATCCGGCCGCGGGGGTCAGTTTTTACTGCGTCGCGGCTGGGATTTGTGGTGCGCCGGGGACTTCCGCGCTGGCCGTGCATATATGACGGCCGCGCTAGATTACTACAGTCCCCGGCTTTTGCGGCCTAGTTCGTATCGTTCCCGCCCCCAGACCTGCCAGTCAGGAGGAGGGCGGGACGCTGTACAGACCAGCAGCGCTAAGAGCTGCAGTCTGTTTTACATACTCCAGCCCTCACACTAGGCACAGTGGGACGCAGTTTCCTGCACTTTTGTTTGTGACGCCCACGGTCCGCCCCTCTTCACAGGACGCCGGCAGCCATTCCTGCCTGCACGCTGAGCTGCAGAGGGGAGGCTGGGAGACTCAGACAAGGGATTCTACGACCTCACACCCGCTTTTCAGCGGGCGGTAAGCAGCCCTCAAGGGCTCTCCCCCACTTGTGCCATAGTGTACTTTGTATTTTGTGCTGGCAATACTTTGCACTGTACAGTCGCTGGTGATTTTCTGCTATATACCCTCCTTAGATTTCTCAAGGAGACAACAGCATGTCGTCCGCAAAAAGCAAAAGTGCCAAGGCACGGACTTTATATGCTGCTTGTACCGCATGTGGGGCTACTCTACCGGCAGGTTCCACTGACCCCCATTGTGTGCAGTGCTCGGCCCCTGTGGCAATTGCTCAGCCGGGGCCGCTGCTAGAGGTGACCCAGGGAGAACCACCTGTGAATGCTGTCCAGGTGACAGGGACGGAGTTTGCAGCTTTTGCTGACAGATTGTCTATGACTATGTCTAAAATTCTTGAAACATTGCAGTCTAGACCAGTAACTCAGACCATGGGCACTGTGGATTCATTGCCCCCTTGTCCCCCTCAGCTGGACCACTTCCTAGCTCCGGGGGTGTCACATGCACCCCAGGGTGACGGCTCTGACTCGGACGACCGTCCCAGACAACCTAAGCGGGCTCGCTATGAGCGACCCTCAACTTCATCACACTGGTCAGGGTCCCAGCGGGACGACTCTCTGTGTGATGAGGCGGATGTAACTGATCAGGAGTCTGATGCTGGGGCCGCTCTCAATCTAGATACCCCGGATGGTGACGCCATAGTGAATGATCTTATAGCGTCCATCAATAAGATGTTAGATATTTCTCCACCAGCTCCTCCTGCGGAGGAGGCAGCTTCACAGCAGGAGAAATTCCATTTCAGGTATCCCAAGCGTAAATTAAGCACTTTTCTGGACCACTCTGACTTTAGAGACGCAATCCAGAAACACCACGCTTATCCTGATAAGCGTTTTTCCAAACGGCTTAAAGATATACGCTATCCTTTTCCCCCTGACCTGGTCAAGGGCTGGACACAGTGTCCCAAGGTGGACCCTCCAATCTCCAGGCTTGCAGCCAGATCTCTAGTTGCAGTGGAAGATGGGGCGGCACTTAAAGATGCCACTGACAGACAGATGGAGCTCTGGTTAAAATCCATCTATGAAGCGATTGGAGCGTCGTTGGCGCCAGCATTCGCAGCCGTATGGGCACTCCAAGCTATTTCAGCTGGGCTTACACAGGTCGACACGGTCACACGTACATCTGCTCCGCAGGTGGCACCCTTGACCTCTCAAATGTCTGCATTCGCGTCTTACGCGATTAATGCTGTCCTAGACTCTACGAGCCGTACGGCGGTGGCGTCAGCCAACTCTGTGGTTTTACGCAGAGCCCTGTGGTTGAGAGAATGGAAGGCAGATTCTTCTTCCAAGAAGTGCTTAACCAGTTTGCCTTTTTCTCGTGACCGATTGTTTGGTGAGCGTTTGGATGAGATCATTAAACACTCCAAGGGTAAGGATTCATCCTTACCTCAGCCCAGACAAAACAAACCCCAACAGAGGAGGGGACAGTCTGGTTTTCGGTCCTTTCGAGGCTCAGGCAGGTCCCAATTCTACTCGTCCAAAAGGACTCAAAAGGATCAGAGGGGCTCAGATTCTTGGCGGACTCAATCACGCCCAAAAAAGCCAGCCGGAAGAACCGTTACCAAGACGGCTTCCTCATGACTCTCAGCCTCCTCTCTCCGCATCCTTGGTCGGTGGCAGGCTCTCCCGCTTTGGCGACATTTGGCTGTCACAGGTCAAAGACCGTTGGGTGAGAGACATTCTGTCTCACGGGTACAGGATAGAGTTCAGCTCTCGTCCTCCAACTCGCTTCTTCAGAACTTCTCCACCGCCCGACCGAGCCGATGCTCTGCTACAAGCGGTGTCCGCTCTAAAGGCGGAAGGAGTGGTGACTTCTGTTCCTCTTCAGGAACAAGGTCACGGTTTTTACTCCAATTTGTTTGTGGTGCCAAAGAAAGACGGGTCGTTCCGTCCCGTCCTGGATCTAAAGCTGCTCAACAAACACGTAAAAACCAGGAGGTTCCGGATGGAATCTCTCCGCTCCGTTATCGCCTCAATGTCTCAAGGAGATTTCCTAGCATCAATAGACATCAAGGATGCTTATCTCCACGTACCAATTGCGCCAGAGCATCAGCGTTTTCTACGCTTCGTTATAGGAAGCGAACACCTGCAGTTCGTAGCTCTACCTTTCGGGCTGGCGACAGCCCCTCGGGTCTTCACCAAGGTCATGGCAGCAGTAGTAGCAGTCCTGCACTCGCAAGGTCACTCCGTGATCCCGTATTTGGACGATCTACTTATCAAGGCACCCTCTCAAGAGGCATGCCAACACAGCCTGAACGTGGCACTGAAGACTCTCCAGAGTTTCGGGTGGATTATCAACTTTTCAAAGTCAAATCTAACCCCGACCCAATCACTAACATATCTTGGCATGGAGTTTCATACTCTCTCAGCGATAGTGAAACTTCCACTGGACTAACAGTGCTCGCTACAGATAGGGGTGCAATCTCTCCTTCAGGGCCAGTCGCACCCCTTGAGGCGCCTCATGCACTTCCTAGGGAAGATGGTAGCAGCAATGGAAGCAGTTCCTTTTGCGCAGTTTCATCTGCGTCCACTACAATGGGACATTCTCCGCCAATGGGACGGGAAGTCGACGTCCCTCGACAGGGAGGTCTCCCTCTCTCAGGCAGCCAAGGAATCTCTCCGGTGGTGGCTTCTTCCCACCTCATTGTCAAAAGGAAAGTCGTTCCTACCCCCATCCTGGGCGGTGGTCACGACAGATGCGAGTCTATCAGGGTGGGGAGCAGTGTTTCTCCACCACAGGGCTCAGGGTACGTGGACTCGGAAAGAGTCCACCCTTCAGATCAATGTTCTGGAGATCAGAGCAGTCTATCTTGCCCTACAAGCCTTCCAACAGTGGCTGGAAGGCAAGCAGATCCGAATTCAGTCGGACAACTCCACAGCGGTGGCATACATCAACCACCAAGGGGGAACATGCAGTCGGCAAGCCTTCCAGGAAGTCCGGCGGATTCTGACGTGGGTGGAAGACACGGCATCCACCATATCCGCAGTTCACATCCCAGGCGTAGAAAACTGGGAAGCAGACTTTCTCAGTCGCCAGGGCATGGACGCAGGGGAATGGTCTCTTCACCCGGACGTGTTTCAGGAGATCTGTCGCCGCTGGGGGATGCCGGACGTCGACCTGATGGCGTCACGGCACAACAACAAGGTCCCGGTTTTCATGGCACGGTCTCACGATCACCGAGCTCTGGCGGCAGACGCCTTAGTTCAAGATTGGTCGCAGTTCCGGCTACCGTATGTGTTCCCACCTCTGGCATTGTTGCCCAGAGTGCTCCGCAAAATCAGGTCCGACTGCCGCCGCGCCATTCTCGTCGCTCCAGACTGGCCAAGGAGGTCGTGGTACCCGGATCTGTGGCACCTCACGGTAGGCCATCCGTGGGCACTACCAGACCGTCCAGACTTGCTGTCTCAAGGGCCGTTTTTCCATCTGAATTCTGCGGCCCTGAACCTGACTGTGTGGCCATTGAGTCCTGGATCCTAGCGGCCTCAGGCACAGGATGTGGAGGATATTCCTATCTTGGTGCTCTGCTCAGGGAGTTTCTCCCTGGCCTTTTGCATTGCCTACTTTCTTTCCTTCCTGCAGTCTGGGTTGGAAAAAGGTTTGTCGCTTGGCTCCCTTAAGGGTCAAGTCTCCGCGCTATCCGTATTTTTTCAGAAACGCCTGGCGCGACTTCCTCAGGTACGCACGTTCCTGCAAGGGGTTTGTCATATCGTCCCCCCTTACAAGCGGCCGTTGGAGCCCTGGGACCTGAACAAGGTTCTAATTGCTCTCCAGAAGCCGCCTTTCGAGCCTATGAAGAAGGTTTCCCTTTCTCGTCTTTCACAGAAAGTGGCCTTTCTAGTGGCGGTCACGTCTCTTCGGAGAGTGTCCGAGCTGGCGGCGTTATCATGCAGATCTCCATTCCTGGTGTCTCACCAGGACAAGGTAGTTCTGCGTCCAATTCCAGAATTTCTTCCCAAGGTGGTATCTTCCTTTCATCTCAATCAAGATATCACTTTACCGTCTTTGTGTCCGCATCCAGTTCACCAATTTGAAAAAGGTTTGCATTTATTGGATCTGGTGAGAGCACTCAGGATCTACATTTCCCGCACGGCGCCTCTGCGCCGCTCGGATGCACTCTTTGTCCTTGTCGCTGGTCAGCGTAAAGGGTCGCAAGCTTCCAAATCCACCCTTGCGCGTGGATCAAGGAACCAATTCTTCACACCTACCGTTCTGCTGGGCTTCCGATTCCATCAGGACTGAAGGCCCATTCTACCAGAGCCGTGGGTGCGTCCTGGGCATTACGGCACCAGGCTACGGCTACCTGGTCGAGTCTGCACACTTTTACCAAGCATTATCAGGTGCATACCTACGCTTCGGCGGATGCCGGCCTAGGTAGACAAGTCCTTCAGGCGGCGGTGGCTCACCTGTAGGAAAGGGCTGTTTGACGGCCCTATCACGAGGTATTCTTTTACCCACCCAGGGACTGCTTTTGGACGTCCCAATTGTCTGGGTCTCCCAATTAGGAGCGACAAAGAAGAAGGGAATTTTGTTTACTTACCGTAAATTCCTTTTCTTCTAGCTCCAATTGGGAGACCCAGCACCCGCCCTGTTTTCTTAGGAAGTTTGTTTTTTTCGGGTGCACATGTTGTTCATGTTGAACAGTTCAGTTCTCCGAGGTTGTTTCTCGGGTTGAATTGGTATTTAAAACAGTTATTGGCTTTCCTCCTTCTTGCTTTTGCACTAAAACTGAGGAGCCCGTGATCCCACGGGGGGGTGTATAGCCAGAAGGGGAGGGGCCTTACACTTTTAAGTGTAGTACTTTGTGTGGCCTCCGGAGGCAGTAGCTATACACCCAATTGTCTGGGTCTCCCAATTGGAGCTAGAAGAAAAGGAATTTACGGTAAGTAAACAAAATTCCCTTCATTCCAACTCAACACATTAATTCTATCCCCCATTATCCCACCCAGTAAAACCATCAAACCTTGTAGTATCTCCCCATGCTGCCTCTACCCTACTCCTTTCCCCCCTCACCCCCTGCTCCCCTCCCCTCCTGCTCCCCACCACCTCCTGTTTTTGAGTACTCCTGTGAAGCATCGGGTTTTCCAAACCTGGTCCAGAATCCCTACTAAATTCCTCCCCACCTCCCTCATCTTCCCCTCTTAGACACATTTTGAAACTCGTCCCTTTTCCAATAATTCTCCACTCCCACCCTTTCTATGTATAATCAGATTCCACTCAACCAATATAACAGTAAAATGGCGAACAGTAATTAAACTGGAATCTCAAATTGTAAACACCACCACAACGCCTAATTAGGCAGTCCCCAAGTCTTGCGAAGCTCACATCAAACACTTAGCATTCCCCCTGCATTCTACCTCAATCCCAAAGGGAAGGAGGGAGAAAAAGAAAAAAAAAACGGGGGGGGGGGGAAACAAGAAGGGTCCCCGGTAAGCTCCTAAGGATGTCGTAGAGCCTCAGCCAGCCTTCTCCAATACACTGCAGATTCAGACAGTCAGCTCATTCCTTCAAATGAATCCGCTTTTTGTTTGCGTCCAACCACTGCATGGCTTCCTTCGGAGTTGTAAAAAAGTGCACCTGCTCAAACGCCGTCACTCTTAGCTTTGCTGGGAACATCATTGAGTATTGCACTCCAATCTCTCACAGGCGCCTCTTTACTCCAGTAAAAGTCATACGTAGCTTTTGAACAGAAATGGAGTAGTCCGGGTATATGGAAATTCTCTGGCAGTCAATCATAAGATCCTCCATGTCTCTTGCCTTTCGTAATATAGTGTCCCTGTCCCTAAGGAGCTTGGCTAGCATAGTGTGAGGGGCCCCTTCCCGCTGGCTTTGGCTGCATCATGACTCTGTGTGCACGTTCCACGTCATAGAGCTTGGATAAGGCATCAGCACCAATTTTCCCCCTGAGCCAGCCTTCTACATATTCAGTGGGGTTTCTTCCTTCCGCTTTCTCAGGGATGCCAACATTCCTGATGTTGTTCTTTCTAGAAAGATTCTCTAAGTCATCGTTTTTTGCCATGATTTCAGCTATCTGCTGTGCAAATGTTTTTTTCAGATTTTTGTAGTTTTGTGATATGATCCTCTGTTATCCCAACTCTTTCTTCCACAGCTCCTGTTCTCAGGTCAGCTTTTTTTAGGTCTTTCTTAATGCCAGCCACCTCTGCCTGTATTCCTGTAACTTGTTTTGTCAGGGTAGTCAGAGCTTGTTTACAAAAGGACACCACTGCAAAAACGTCCTTTAGAGTGGGGTTTTCTGTAGCCTCCTCTGCACTATGGGCTTTCTCCACCTCTAGTGTATTATCTTGCTGCTCTTCACCATCCCCCATCTCATCAGAACTGGCAGTGTCTATCCACTACTCCTCACCTCTGTTATCTGGATGCTGCAGGGATCTCTCTGAATTCCAAGGAAACTTCTCCAGCCTTGCAGCGACCTGCATCCTGTGCTGACAGGCTGCATTAGCTTTCTCAGCGTCCTCACTTATCATGGCACCATCTTGAGAGCTGGGGACTTTCCCGCCTCCAGTATCTTTCTGCCTGCGACGGACCATGGCACCACTCTGGATCCACCAGACTCACCCCAAACAAGTCCCCACCACCGTATCTTCCAGACAGCCGGCTGAGGCAGTGATAACAGCGGTGTTCAGGTATTTATTGTGGGTGTTTGCAGGAGAGCTCCAGAGACAAGTCTCCTCACATTGCCATCCAGGCCATGCCCCCCCCCACATCATTCTCAAACTTGATCTGACCTTCTCCCCAAAGATTTTGTCTTTAGAGTCTCTGAATCAGGAGATGATGCTTCCTTACTTTTGTGCACATCTGAAGAATCCAAAGAATCAGGAACTTCATTGCCTGGATGTTTGGAGAGCACTTTTGGCCAATTTGGAGGCAAGTCGGGACTGGAGAGTGGACTCCTGATTGTTTATTCAATTCTGGGGAAAGAAGAAGGGCAAGAAGGCCTGAAAATCTACCCTGGCTAGATGGCTTAAGTCTTTGATCGGGTTAGCCTATTCCTTAGAGGGGTTAGAAGTTCCGGGGGTTCTTTGGGCCCACTCCACTAGAGCTATTTCCAATTCTTGGGCAGCTAGAGCGGGAGCATCTTTAGAACAAATTTATGCGGCAGCTACATGGTCAGGGCCCAACACCTGCCGGCATTATAAATTAGATGTCCTTTCAGTCCAGAGAATGTCTTTTGGACGAAAAGTCCTACAGGCAGTGGTCCCTCCCTAAGGTGTCTTATTTGGTATTCTCCTGTGGTGCTGTCATGAGGGACGACTTGGAAAGTAGTCATTAGACCGGTAATGGTATTTCCAGGAGTCCATTATGACAGCACCCTTAGTATCCCTCCCTGTATACCTATGTGACATTAGCATGTGTTCAGAGTTTAATAAACTAAAATTGCATCCGTCCTGGTGTGATCCTTGAAAAAGCACTGGGGAGGAGTGGGAGGGAGTGGCCTTTTTAACCTCTTGTGTGTTTCCTTTCCCTACAGAGGATAGGGGCAACCCTCCTGTGGTGCTGTCATGTTGGACTCCTGGAAATACTATTACCGGTAGGTCTACTTTCTTCAAGTGCCTCATTATTCTGCATCTTGAAACTGCCACACTGCTAGTTTTCAGTGAGTGCTATATTTCAGCTGATGTTGTTTGTAGCTTTTTCTTTGCATCCCGAACAATTTTCCCAGCATTTGTGGCTGAAATTTTTGCTGGTCTACCTGATTGTGGTTAGAAGGACGGGAAAATAATCTCCTGAGACTTATGAAAACTGGAAACTTTCAGGAGGTAAGCAGGGTCAGGTCTCAGGACCACTCTATCATCAAAAACCAGAGTAAAAGGAGGATCTATAGATGGGGCTTGGATGTCACTGACTCTACGTTCTGACTTTAAGGCTGTCAGAAACTAAGGTTATCCTTGAAACGTGTTATCTGGACTATCCTGACCTGTTTTTAAAAGTGTATCTCTGTATGTGAATCTACTTTTTTATAATAATGGAATAAAAGATGATTTTTTATATGTGCTGGACCTACTACTTTTTTCTCATTTGGATCCCTCGAGGTGATTGTCCATGCACTGGGTACAGGTGAACTGGTCTTTTTGTTTTTTCTATTTGAATCAGAGTTCTTAGTCTGTAATGTAAAATTTAGCGAGTGATGTCACCACTGCAGGTATGGTGATCTAAAGAGACAAAAAAAAGTGGCAATGTCACCCGCCCACCAGTACCATATGGATGTTATACACAAGTTTGCTGTGCACACTGCTGGCCAGAGTGCCATAGCATGGAGACGTTTTTCCCTCTACAAATTCAGACTGATCATATGGACATGCTGAATTTTTATATCGCATATAGTTGAGGACAATTTTCTTATTCTCTCACCTTAGTATGCCATTTATATTTTGTTCTATTTCGTAACCTTATTCTTATTACTTAATCTTTGATGCAGCCATAATTTTCCTACAAGGTGCTTTTTAAAATTTTCAGTTCTTGGTAGCAATTTAAGCAGGTTGTTTTTTTTTTTTTTGTATTAACCCCTTACTACCAAAGTCTGTCTTCACCATTACCAGGCCATTTTTTTTTTATTATATAATTCTGACCCATGTCACTTTATATGGTTTTAACTTTGGAACTCTTCTACAGATCCCAGTGATTCTCAGATTTTTTCATGACATATTGTACTTCATGTTAGTGGTAAATTTAGGTAGAATTTGTTTGTTTTATTTGTGAAAATATCTACATATTTCGGACTAGGACTAAGGACACAAGATGTCCGAAACGCGTACCATCTCAGTTCTCGTATGGTTTTATGATTATGAACCTGCAATTTTAATCTATATCCAATAAAAACAGAAGTTTTATTTTATGGACTTGGATGCTGGAGATTTTTTCCTTGGATTCCACAGCCAGGCCTGCTACATTATCCGTGCACCGTCCTCTAATACTGGTTTCCATGCAAGTCGGGTGAGCTGGATTTTGTTTTTTCCTTTTATACATTAATAAAATCACAGTCATGGTGAGGGTTAGAGGCCGCAAAGGTGATTGGTTACAAACCAGTAAGGGGAGTGTATAAAGTGTAGAACTTGTGCAATTCAGTAGCAGAGAAAGTTAAACAACTCCCATATATCAATTGTCTGCCCACGTACAGAAGGTTAGAAAACCATAATGCAGACAGAGGAGATGGGCACAATGTTAGCAGCACTCACCCATGGTTCCCCGGGTCAAAAGCCAAGCACCCGTGCAACCCAAATAATTTTTCAAATGGGTTTCCTATGGGGTGTTGGAAGAGGGGGGCTTTGTGGGTTGCAACCATGTGTTCCTGGGTGAGGTTATATAGTGATATCCACAGGTGTCCTATATCTTGGCTGTAGTATGTGGCACGTGCCCAGTCCTAGTAATCCCTCAGGTGCGGGCAGATAGGCGTATAATACTTTGTGGGGGAAATCCCCCATTAGGTCACAATACTCAGACACGTTGCCAAATGAGCGTTTCGGTGCCACATGTCCATTCGAGACAGACTGTGCAAGAGCACACGCGGGAACCATCTTGACAGTGTATGTGAATGAATGTAATGTGTAACTGCCATCTTATGGGTATCAGGAACTACGTTTGCATCTGCATTGGGGCACCATCTTGGGAAGGTAAAAAAAAAAAACCTAAGAGACCACCGGCGCCATCTTGTGCCAATCAGAAGCAGAGTGGAACTACATAAATGTTGCAAACCACCTCAGAACATAGAAAGAAAATGTGCCAGTGAAATAAACAGAAGCATAAATCAAAGCAGTTGTGCATATAAGGACACTATATAACAACATCACACAAATTTTAAAGTGACAAGTGCGGTATAAAAATAAATTACCAGTTCATATAAAAGAACAAGGGTGATCAGCATACATGCACACACCACAATATTATTTTACTATTCTAAATTGTCTTGACTAGAATACCAACTACCTAAAATTCCGGAGTATTGACACTTTACGCTGCGGCATTAGGGGCTAAAACAATGCCTTCTGACCAAACTAGAATGTCGCTGGATTGTCACAGATGGACATAATGAAAAACTGAGCTTTGTCCCCTTCCTCTAATTATTGTGTGATTTATAGATTTTCCTTTTAGTCCAAATTTTAATTTTGTGTTGTCACGTTTTTATCGTTAAATTCTGTCGGTCTTATGGTGTCCATCTTAGGCTATGTGCACACGTTGCTTTTTTTTCAGCGCGGAAAAAAACGCACCCTCTGGCAGAGGGGAGAATTGTAAACAATGCTTTTTGAGAAAAACGCATCAAACGCATGCGTTTTTCAAGGTGCGTTTTTTTAAGACTTGTCAGTGTTAATAAAGTTGGTTGAACACAGACCTTTGGAAAAAAAAAAACCTGTGATGTCATTTCCTTCTCCACATTCTGTTTGGATAAATGGGAGTAAACAATAGGATAAAGAGTTGCACACCAGTCACAATGTATAGGGGAATAATGAAAAGCATAACTGCTATATGAATACTAGACTGAAAAATACAATGGACTATCTGAAATAAGTGAAAAACATGAAAATGGTATCTGCATAACTGCTATGAAAAATAGAAATGAGAGATATTTAGCCATTGTATTGATCAATGCAAAGGAGCCCCAAAACCAAACGCCAAGGTAATCTCTATTTTTGGGGTCCCCATACATAGGTTAGGGACCCCAAAAATAGAGATTACCTTGGCGTTTGGTTTTGGGGCTCCTTTGCATTGATCAATACAATGGCTAAATATCTCTCATTTCTATTTTTCATAACAGTTATGCAGATACCATTTTCATGTTTTTCACTTATTTCAGATAGTCCATTGTATTTTTCAGTCTAGTATTCATATAGCAGTTATGCTTTTCATTATTCCCCTATACATTGTGACTGGTGTGCAACTCTTTATCCTATTGTTTAGTTGTATATGTTTGAGTCTTGCACCCTGTTCACACCATTGGTGTTCCAGACATACATTCTTTAGTTGGATAAATGGGAGGGCTTGGAATGGAAGGAGCACTATTTGAATTTTGGAAAAGTTGAAATAAACTTCGTGCACCATGTCACATTAGCAGGGCCCATTGGGTACCTATACGTCAGAAAACCCCCACAAGTGACCCCATTTTGGAATCTGCACCCCTCAAGGATTTTATTCGAGTATATTAAGCATTTTGAATCCACAGCCACTTCCCCCAAAATGTTGCTGTAGCAACAATATTCTCACTTTTAGGCCCGTTTCACACGTCAGTGAAAAACACTGACGTTTTTCACTGGCGTGTAAAACACGCACATGTCCCTGCGTCTGCCGTGAATCACGGCACACGTGGGTTGTCTAAGTGCAATCCGGGCTCCGTTCTCCGTGGCCCGTGATTGCACTCAGTAATCATCTCACCTGCGCCCGCTTCCGCTCTCCATGGTGCTGATCGCTCCCGCGGTGTAGCATCCGGCTGGTGCTGACCCCCGCAGCAGCTGCTTCCGGGTCGGCTGTGTCGCGCATCATGAATAAGCGCGACAATAATGAGCCGGCTCAGAAGCAGCAAGCTGCACGGGCTGCAGAGGACATCGCTGGACGCTGGGTGAGTTAAAATGATTTTTATTTTAAAAGCATGTTTTTTTCTGGCACGTGTTTCACGGACCACACCACTGCGTGGTCCGTGGAACATCAGTGATGCCAGAAAAAAATGGACGTCTCCGTGCGGCAATCACGCACACGCGGGTACGCCGCATGGAGACACGTGCAGTGAAAAATCACTGACGTGTGAGCAGACCCATTCATTATAATGGGTCTGCGTATGTCAGTGATTCTGGTACGTTTAAAAAAAAAAAGCACAAACGTACCAGAATCACTGACGTGTGAAAGAGGCCTAAGGCTATGTGGCCATGATCCAGCGACACGGCGTCTAGTACACAGTGCCAGCCTTCCTGCAGCTGCCCATGCCCACGATTTGGGTTCAGGCTGCTGTGGACTTTAGCTCTATTCTACCTGCAGAGAACACTCTAGTCTCCGCAGCATAAATTGACATGTTGAGGCTCGGGAAGCCATGCCACCGGTCAGTTTATGCTGCGGAGAAAAGAAGCACAGTGGGCATAGGATCTCCAAAAATCCTTCCACTGTGCTTCTACTGCACAACGCAGCGTTATGGATGCAGGGAAAACACTCAGCGCCCATAACGTTGCAAACCCTGATTGTGGACACACAGCCTAAAAAGCGTCAATGGATGAATGGATGTCAAATATATATAATGTCCCACCCCCGCCTGCATATTCTAAGCTGGCACCTTTAGTACCTTTCATGTGGCACTAAAGGGTGCCTAGCTTAGTATTTATCCAAAAAAACAAAACAATGAAAAAAATGGCGTGGGGTCCCCCCTATTTTTGATAGCCAGTCAGGGTAAAGCAGACAGCTGTAGCCTGCAAACCACAGCTGGCAGCTTCATCTTGTCTGGTGATCAATTTGGAGGGCTCCCCAGGCTTTTTTTTTTTATTTATAAATAAATTAAAAAAAAAATAACGTGGGGTCCCCCCAAATTAGATCACCAGCCAAGGTGAAGCTGACAGCTGGGGTCTGGTATTCTCAGGGTGGGAAGAGCCATGGTTATTGGACTCTTCCCAGCCTAAAAATAGCAGGCCGCAGCCGCCCCAGAAGTGGCGCATCCATTAGATGCGCCAATCCTGGCGCTTCACCCCAACTCATCCCGCGCCCTGGTGCGTTGGCAAACGGGGTAATAAATGGGGTTGATACCAGATGTGTAATGTCACCTGGCATCAAGCCCAGCAATTAGTGATGTCACGGCGTCTATCAGATACCAGACATAACTAATTGACAGTAAACAAAAGCAAAAAAAAGACAAAATTTTTTATTAGAAAAAACACTCCCCAAATCATTCCCTTGTTCTCCAATTTAATCAAAAAATTTGAAAAAAAATGGGTCCGCAGAAATCCATTTGGACGTCCCACGTCGCCTCTGGACCTTCTAGAATATGGGGGCACGTTCAGGGAACGTATCCCCCATTTTCTAGGAGGGCAGACCCTCCATTTGAGGAGAGTGGGTGCCAAAAATCTGCACCCACTCTCCCCGGGTCACAGCTGCAGAGTGCCGAGCAGCCAGCACAGCTCTCTGAACACAGTGCTGGCTGTCAGCTGCTCGGCACATGTGACCGGCCAGCGTGCACTGTGAAGGAGGAGGGGGCCGCGGGGGATCAGCGCTGTGACCGGACAGGTAAGGGGGAATACCGAGGGGAATAGGGGCTGACCTGGCAGGGCCTGGGGGGCATTTTTCTGTCGCATGTCTCAAGGCACATGCGACAGAAATCATAGGAGCAGGGCGGCCGGTGCGCTGCTGTGCGCACGGCCATGTTGGATTTTCGGGAGGGGGGTCGGGGGTCGGGGCTGGCACTTTAGCGACACCGGGGGCTTTCCAGGACTTTGCCAGGAAGTGAGGTCAACAGGAAACCTCTTGACCTCACTTCCAGGTAAATGCCTGCGTTCTGGCATGCCGACAAAGCCCGCGTACCGCAACAAAAAAGCAGCTCACTGCGGGGTAGCTGCGGTCTGACCCACATCATTGATTCAATGGGGGAGAGAACGCAGCCACACCGCACAAAAGAAGTGACATGCTGCTTTTCTTTCCGCACCGATTTGTGGCATCCAAAACGCTGCGTTTAGAAACGCAGCGTGTGCACTGATTTTTCGGCTTTCTCATACACTTTGCTGGGAAAGCTGAACGCATGCAATTTGCCACTGAAACGCTCATCTGGGTCACAGGTGATATGGAACATTTACGTGGATCCACTCTGCATCTGACTGCCACAAGATGGCATCGATGGTATCTACTTACAGTATTGTGACGTCATGGAGAGTTTTCCCCCTATGTATTGTATGCCTTACTGCCCCGCAGCTTGGGGATTTCTAAGACTGGACATGAGCCGCATTTTGCGACAAAGATATGACACCTGTGGATATCACTGTCACACATGGTAGCGAAGCACCCAGCAGAAGTCCATGCAAGACACGCATCAGGGTTGTACGGATGCTTTGTTTTTGAGCTGGGGAACCATGGGTGAGTGCTACTAACATTGTGTCCATCTCATCTGCCTGCATTATTTTTTTCTAACCTTTTGTATGTGGGCAGACAGGATTTATTTAGACAATTATATATGGGAGTTATAATATTATGAATTATAATATATGCAAGTTGTTGACTTTCTCTGCCACTGAATTGCAGAAGTATTGCACTAGAATTTGCACTTTATACCTTCTCCTTACTAGTTTGTAACCATGCACCTTTGCTATCTCTAGACCTAGCCATGACCGTGGTATTATCAGTGTATATATATTTTGTGGTTGAAATAAAATGTTTAAAGGGAACTTGTCAGGTGCAATATGCACAAAGAACCATGAGCAGTTCTGGGTTTATATTGCTAATCCCTGCCTAACTGTTTCTGTATCTACTAGCATAAATAAGGGATCTTTAGAAAAAGTATTTTTAAAGATCCTTTATGATATGCTAATAAGCGCAGGGACCAGTCGTAGGGGCATTATATCCCCCAACACGTCCGGCCTTGTAGCATGTTAGCACACCCACAGGGGCATGCTATAACATGCTTTACAATGCCCATTGCCTACAGTCATCAGCAGTGACGCGAGTGCCTGTGTCTGTCACTGCTTCAGAACACCAGGTTTATGGTCAGTGCACATGATCAGAAGTCCTGCACACTAGACCTCTCTGAAGCTGGGACACGTACACCCAGCTTTATAGCACGCATGACCGGAAGTGCTGGGACTTCTGATCATGTGCACTGACCCGAAAACCCGGCGTTCTGAGGTGGTGAAAACTGACACAGGTACGCACGTCTGGGCGTGCTAACATACGGAGGGTGGACTGGTCGTGGGAAATAGTCCCTGCGCTCATTAGCAAATCAAAGAATCTTTAGAAGTACTTTTTCTAAAGATCTCTTTATAGCTAGTGTATACAGTGTTATACAGTACAGTGTATACCGTTGCAAGCTAGTGTATACAGGAACGGTTAGGCAGGGATCAGCAATATGCACCAAGGACTGCTCCTGGTTCTGGGTGCATATTGCACCTGACAGGTTCACTTTAATTTTTAATTCTGGTGGATTTATGACGCCCATCCTCGTAGCCAGGTAACCTAGAAGTCGTCATTTGACCTCTGGTTGCTATGGCAAAAATCGGGCCCCTGTGATCATGTTGCAGGGTCCCAACTGAATGAGAGTGAAATCTCTCACAGTGCATATAGTGACAAGAGGAGCCGCATGCCAGTATGACAGGAAGTATTGGGAGCAGAGACTCAAGATTAGATTTCGGCAGCAGTGATCAGCAGCCTGGGATTAGTAGTACAGTAGCAGGCTGACTATCACCACTCCACACCGCTGTCACTGCAGTGTTCAGAGCAGACAGTGTAATTATCACACTGTTGTGCTCTGAACACTGGACTCACCTCTGCTATGTCTCTGTACAGCCTCTAAGCTTATACTGACATAACAGAACATATGCCTAATGCTATCATGTGATGCATGGCTTTGGGGCGTATCTAATGACCAGCATCTCTGATACACCCCAAAGACATGTATCTAATGTCAATCATGCATTATACCCCCAAGCAATTGTATCCAATGCCCATTACATAACACCAGTGCTTCCATAAAGTGGACAGAAAGGGGGTTCACAGAGTACTCCTCCCATAGAATTCGATGGATCAGTCACACATTACACCACTGCTCCCATAGAAGTGGATGGAGAAGGGTCACACATTACATAACCGATCCCATAGAATTGGCTGGAGAGTTGTCACTTATTACATTACTCCCCCCATAGAAGTGGACAGAGCGGGGCCACACATTACATACTGCATCTAATCCCATCACTAAGCCCTACATCTAATCCCAGCACGTTACACTGTTTGTCTAATTGTAGCACATGATGTATTCTGTGTATCTAACCCCAGCACGATACAGCAAGCAGCACCAAGAAACAATCTGTGCTGCCAGCCGTCCTCACTTTCCACATGTCAATATCACCTTGCAGTCACCAACAAAATGGCTCTGTTCTGTGGCTCTAAACGTCATCCTCCCTTATCCTTTTGCAATCGCCCAAAAGGGAAGGATATATGTTAGACTCGTGTGGAGATCAAACCCACTTTTACTGCACTCATAATGCAGGCTAGTTGTACACTAGGTTTTCTTGGCAAATTTCAGCAGCTTCTCCCCCTAGTCTTTAAAAATTAAAATATCATTTAGAATTTTTCATATTTACTCCATTGAAACCACTTATTTATTAGGGGGGGGGGGGGGGGTGAATGCCACCCTTCATTTTAAGCAGTGATCTCTGGTGTATAGCATTTCCTTTTAAGCAGTTGTCTTCATTCTACTACTTATGTGGAGATTCTTCATACGTAGTGATGGGCAAAGCCGAAGACATCCGGTATCAAAGGGTCGAACCCGATTTTGCTTTTTCTTTTTAAAAACCCGGTTCGGGCTCGAAATTTAATTCCAGATATCTGGGCGGACATCAATCCCCATAAAAATGTTTCGAGACTTGAAACATGCGCTTTTAAATTGTGGCAAAAGGGCTAGGGGGATTAGAGCAGCCGCATTATACTTACAAGCCTCCACTGGGTTGTAACGCTATTTCCTGGGCCACTTAGTAATTTCATGCATACTCACTGCTTCCCCTACCCACCGGCAATCCCAGCGTCTGTGATTGATTGCAGTCGGATGACACCCACACCCAGTGATACAGCATGTCTGACTGCTTTCAATCTCACACGCTGTGTGTAAAAATAAATAAAAAAAATGTTTTTACATAATATGGGGAGACTGATACTCAGCACAGACAGCATACAGCTATAGTCTGCAGCTGTGTGCTTTTCTTGGCTGTGTATCAAAATAAGAGGGACCTTATGCGGTTACTTGGGGTGCCCTCCCTCAATTTGGATATCCAGCCATGATAAAAAGCCAACAGCTATTTTCAGGCTGGGGAGGCCCATGGTTATTGCCCCTCCCAGCCTTAAAATAGCAAGAAATAAAAAAACAAAACAAAAACACCCTTTCACCCCAAACACCCAGTTCTGACGTAATCCATACGAGGTCCCACAACATTTCCAGCTCTGGTACATACTGAAGTCACAGCATGCAAGCACAGAACATGTCCGCACACTGTGGCTTCAGGCAGAGACTGACTGAGCCTCAGCTGTGACTATACTCCGTTTATATGTGGTCACAGCTGGAGGTTGCCACAGTTCAGACCTGCATCTCCAGGCAGAAAACCGTTTTTTTTTTTTTGCCAAGAGATGCAGATTTGATGCTGAAATTTATACACTACATTCCTGCACCAAACTTGCATCTTCTGGCAAAAAAATGCATCAAAACACAATGCGGTTTTGATGCAATTTTTTGCCAGGAGATATAGATTGGGTGCAGGAATATGGTGTATAAATTTTGGCACTAAATCTGCACCTCTTGGCAAAAAAAATAAAATAAAAATGAAATAAAACACGATTTTCTGCCAGGAGATGCAAGTCTGAGAACTCACGTGAGGTGAGGTCACTGAGTTTAATGAGGTCAGTTTGCCTGCAGTCAAAGGTGGGGTACCGTGGGATCCTCCAACTGTGACCGCAAATAAGCTGAGTGATGTCACCGCCACAGCGATGAACGAAGTCAGTCTCTGCCTGAAGCCCTCAGCGTGCAGACCTGTTCTGTGCTGACGCAGTATGAGTTCAGTATGTAGCAGAGCCAGAATGGTCATGGGAGCTTGTGTGGATTATGTCGGAACTGGGTGTTTTGGGGTAGTGAAAGAGGGTGTTTTTTTTTTTTGTATTTTACTTCAAATGAAGGCTTTTTTTAAAATTTATTTCTTTTCACTTACAAATTAGGAATGGGGGGGGGGAAGGGGTCTCAGACCCTCCCCATTATGAATCTAGGGCTTCGTGACCGCTGTGAACTTTATACTGGTCATTGTTGAACCATTATGGGGTGCACAAAACCTTATCTCCAGCAGCTCACAGTGCGTCATGATTGCATCTTCTTTGATTGGGGGTGCTGGTGTATTCACCAATATATTAAAATATAAGCAAGAGATCTGAATGTATTCACAAAGGTAATACAGCAGGGTGCATTACTGCTGTTTATTCAGATAGGAGAGAGGAGAGTCTGCAAGGAGAGCTGGTAGCATTCACAGATAGAGTGAGCTCTACTGATTGCATCACCGCCCACCCACACAGCAAGCCCCGCCCTCCACTAGTTTCCAGAGCCTGGAAATTCTTTGCCAGAAATCATATGGCCAGAAAAGCAGTGCAGACTATAGCAGGATTTGCTAAGGCAGGGTATTTAGTGAAGTGGCAGTTCACATGAAAGGGATATGTACAGTAGTAGCCAGCACCTTTTAAAAGAGGCATGTGACTGGCATTATGAATAAAAAAACTTTGGGGAAGACAAACAAGGTGCGGGGGGGTGCAATAAAGTGGGCTGAAATGACTGTGGCTAGTTTTGTTTTTGTTTTGTTTTTCCTCACCAGGACTGGGCTTCACTTTGGGGTGGTTAATTATAGGACATAGTTCAGGTACTGATTTTTTTTTTTTTTTTTTGGGGTCTGGTATAGAAGTCAACAATTGTCTCAAAGTGTATGGTTACCTTCACAGACTGGTAGGTACTTTCATCAGTCGCACACAGGAAACATTACCAGCATTGTTTTTATATTAAATCAAATAGAATTTTTTTTTTTGTCATTTTAACAAAGAAAGGTCTCAAAAAAAAAGTAAAAAATTATGTAAACTGGGTCCTTTGTAAGATTATTAATTTTGGTAATAATTTGAGATAGACTGGTGGAAAAGTATAATTAAAGCCAAGTCGTTCAAATCCAGGCACTACTTTCAATATTCTGTGAGTATTTTTGTAGAGTTGCAAATTAGCTTCTTTATATTCCATAATGATATGAGTATAAGCAGCCATTGCTTTTTCTTTGGCTGATAAGTCTTCTCTTTTATCATACCTATAAAAGAAGAAAAAAAAAGTGTCACATTGATCAACAACATTACTCATTATGTGATGCTCATGGAGCCAGACGAGGAAACTAATCTTCAACAGAATTTCTCACAATCAATATTTATGTCCTATTCACCAAACTACACAGAGCACAACTTTTTTTTTTTTTGCTCAGACATAATGGAGCGACAGAGCACATACAACCATCGCTCCATCCAGGAGTCTTCTCACTATAGTTGTGGAGAGCGCAAGAATCGTGCCACTCAAGATCTCGGAGATACTGATCGGGGGACATGGGACAATCAGACATTTATGACTTAACCTTTGGATAGGTGATAAATGTTGATTGTGGGATAATCCCTTTAGAATAAAGGCCCCGTCACACTAAAGGTCCAGTCACACTAAGCAACTTACCAGCGATCCTAACAACGATAGGGATCGCTGGTAAGTTGCTAGGAGGTTGCTGGTGAGATGTCACACTGCGACGCTCCAGCGATCCCACCAGCAACCTGACCTGGCAGGGATCGCTGGAGCGTGGCTACACGAGTTGCTGGTGAGCTCACCAGCAACCAGTGACCAGCCCCCAGTCTCCTAGTTACAGCACACATCAGGTTAATTAACCCGATGTGTGCTGCAGCTAAATGTGCACAGAGCAGGGAGCAGCGCACAATGCTTAGCGCTGGCTCCTTGCTCTCCTAGTTACAGCACACATCGGGTTAATTACCTGATGTGTGCTGCAGCTACATGTGCACAGAGCAGGAGCCTGAGAGCGGGGGGAGGCTGGTATCAAAGGTAAATATCGGGTAACCAAGGACAGGGCTTCTTGGTTACCCGATGTTTACATTGGTTACCAGCCTCGCAGAAGCTGGCTCCCTGCTCACTGCACATTAGTTGTTGCTGTCTCGCTGTCACACACAGCGATCTGTGCTTCACAGCGGGACAGCAACAACTAAAAAATGGCCCAGGACATTCAGCAACAACCAACGACCTCACAGCAGGGGCCAGGTTGTTGCTGGATGTCACACACAGCAACATCGCTAGCAACGTCACAAAAGTTGTTCGTTACCAGCGATGTTGCTAGCGATGTTGCTTAGTGTGACGGGGCCTTTAGCAACGTTGCTAACGAACAACTTTTGTGACGTAGCAGTGATGTTGCTAGTGATGTTGCCGTGTGTGACATCCAGCAACAACCTGGCCCCTGCTGTGAGGTCGTTGGTTGTTGCTGAATGTCCTGGGCCATTTTTTAGTTGTTGCTGTCCTGCTGTGAAGCACAGATCGCTGTGTGTGACAGCGACAGAGCAACAACTGAATGTGCAGGCAGCAGGAGCCGGCTTCTGCGGAGGCTGGTAACCACAGTAAACATCGGGTAACCAAGAAGCCCTGTCCTTGGTTACCCGATATTTACCTTTGTTACCAGCCTCCGCCGCTCTCACTGTCAGTGCCGGCTCCTGCTCTGTTGTGCACACGTAGCTGCAGGACACATCGGGTTAATTAACCCGCTGTAGCTAGGAGAGCAGGGAGCCAGCGCTAAGCATTGTGCGCTGCTCCCTGCTCTGTGCACATTTAGCTGCAGCACACATCGGGTAATTAACCCGATGTGTGCTGTAACTAGGAGAGCAGGGAGCCAGTGCTCAGTGTGCGCTGCTCCCTGCACGTGTAGCTGCGTGCGCTGGTAACCAAGGTAAATATTGGGTTGGTTACCCGATATTTACCTTAGTTACCAAGCGCAGCATCTTCCACGCGGCGCTGGGGGCTGGTCACTGGTTGCTGGTGAGCTCACCAGCAACTCGTGTAGCGACGCTCCAGCGATCCCTGCCAGATCAGGTTGCTGGTGGGATCGCTGGAGCATCGCTGTGTGACATTTCACCAGCAACCTCCTAGCAACTTACCAGCGATCCCTATCGTTGTTGGGATCGCTGGTAAGTTCTTTAGTGTGACTGGACCTTAAGAGAGTCATACTTTGAATTGTGTGCAAACACTGCGATATGTGCTTACTCCGCATGCAAGAGGGAGAGCTTTACACTGGGGGTCACAAGTGTTTATAAATAAATAAATAAAAATAAAATTGGTCCCATTCTCATCCAGAAATTTGGGTTATTTTCCTCACTTGTCATCCATGTGCAGTCTGTAGGCAGGTTTTTTTTTTTGTTGCAAATTATGGTGGAAAATAAGTATTTTGTCAATAACAAAAGTTCATCTTAATATTTTGTTATATATCATTTGTTTGCAATGACAGAGGTCAAACATATTCTGTAAGTCTTCACAAGGTTGACGCACACTGTTGGTGGCATGTTGGTCCATTCCTCCATGCAGATCTCCTCTAGAGCAGTGATGTTTTGGGCCTGTCGCTGGGCAACACGGACTTTCAACTCCCTCCAAAGGTTTTCTATGGCGTTGAGATCTGGAGACTGGCTAGGTCACTCCAGGATCTTCATATGCTCCTTACGATGCCACTCCTTCGTTGCCCTGGTGGTGTGCTTGGGATCATTATCATGCTGAAAGACCTAGCCACGTTTCATCTTTAGTGTCCTTGCTGATGGAAGGAAGTTTGCACTCAGTCTCACAATACATGGCCCCATTCGTTCTTTCATGTACATGGATCAGTCATCCTGGTCCCTTTGCAGAGAAACAGCCCCAAAACATGATGTTGCCACCCGCATGCTTCACAGTAGGTATGGTGTTCTTTGGATGCAACTTGGCATTCAGTCTTCTCCAAACACGACGAGTTGTGTTTCTACCAAACAGTTCTACTTTGGTTTCATCAGACCATATGACATTCTCCCAATACTCTTCTGGATAATCCAAATGCTCTCTAGCAACCTTCAGACGGGCCCGGACATGTTCCCCTGCTTAAGCAAGTACATTGAAGAAAAAACAAAAAAGCTAGCACTAAATGTGCACTACAGCACTAAAAATTCCAACTGTACTTATTATAAATTTGAGATTTTTGGCAAAAAATTGCAATTTCTTGAGCCACCGCGCCACTCCACAGCAAATCTCATTTGGGGCAGTCCTAACACTAAAATATTTTTATAAAATGTGCCAAACGGCCTCACATATGAAATAATAGAACTGCTCTTAGCAGCACTCACCTGGTCTATTTCAATCCCGTACCCATGACTGAATCATGGCTGTGGGCGGGACAGGTCCAAGCAAATGCATGAAGTAAATAGACTGTGGACAGGGCCTGATGACTGAATGTGAACAGTCACCAATCGCCAAAATCTAGACAGATGGAATACATCCCAAATTGGGGTGCATAGCAAGGTGGGGGTCAGCCACCGACCAATTCAATGAAGAAAAAAAACAAAAAAGCTAGCACTAAATGTGCACTACAGCACTAAAAATTCCAACTATACTTATTATAAATTTGAGATTTTTGGCAAAAAAATTGCAATTTCTTAAGCCACCCCGCCACTCCACGGCAAAACTCATTTGGGGCAGTCCTATCACTAAAATATTTTTATAAAATGTGCCAAACGGCCTCACGTAGTGCACATTTAGTGCTAGCTTTTTTTGTTTTTTTCTTCATTGAATTGGTCGGTGGCTGACCCCCACCTTGCTATGCACCCCAATTCGGGATGTATTCCATCTGTCTAGATTTTGGCGATTGGTGACTGTTCACAGTCATCAGGCCCTGTCCACAGGCTATTTACTTCATGCAGCATTTGCTTGGACCTGTCCCGCCCACAGCCATGATTCAGTCATGGGTACGGGACTGAAATAGACCAGGTGAGTGCTGCTAAGAGCAGTTCTACTGTTTTATATGTGAGGCAGTTTGGCACATTTTATAAAAATATTTTATAGTGTTAGGACTGCCCCAAATGAGATTTGCCGTGGAGTGGCGGGGTGGCTCAAGAAATTGCAATTTTTTGCCAAAAATCTCAAATTTATAATAAGTACAGTTGGAATTTTTAGTGCTGTAGTGCACATTTAGTGCTAGCTTTTTTGTTTTTTAAGGAAGTACATGTCTGGCACTGCAGTATCTGAGTCTCTGGCGGTGTAGTGTGTTACTAATGGTAGCCTTTGTTACAGTGGTCCAAGCTCTATGCAAGTCATTCATTAGGTCCACCCGTGTGGTTCTGGGATTTTTGCTCACCATTCTTGTGATCATTTTGACCCCATGGGATGAGATCTTGCATGGAGCCCCAGATTGAGAGAGCTAATCAATGGTCTTGTATGTCTTCCATTTTATTATTGCTCCCACAGTTGATTTTATCACACCAAGCTACTTGCCTAGTGCAGATTCAGTCTTCCCAGCCTGATGCAGGGCTACAATTTTAATTCTGGTGTCCGGCGATAGCTCTTTGGTCTTCACCATAGTGTAGTTTGGAGTGTGACTGTTTGAGGTTGTGTATATTAACAATTATTCCATGTTTGCCTGTAAATGTGTTTTCAGAAAAAATCAAGTATATATAATACAAAAATCCTGTACACACAAAGTCAATAGACCAAAAAAATTGCTCATAAAATCATTTTTATTGTGGCACAGTCAAAGTAACATCTGACGTTTCAGCAGATTTGCTTTTATCAAAGTTTTTATCTGTATATAAACAAAAATACATCAAATAAGTACAATGATCATGAGAACATCTCATGTGAACAACAATGTACACAAAGTATGTCACAATTTTTTCTTAATTGAGAATGCAAAAGAAAGTTCACAAACAAGATATTGAAAAACATGACTCAATGTACAGTCACATGAAAAAGTTTGGACACCCCTATTAATGTTAACCTTTTTTCTTTATAACAATTTGGGTTTTTGCAACAGCTATTTCAGTTTCATATATCTATTAACTGATGGACTCAGTAATATGTAATATTTCTGGATTGAAATGAGGTTTATTGTACTAACAAAAATGACATTTTTGTGTACTCACCGGAAAAGGTCTTCCTTGGAGCCTTTCATTGGGGGACACAGACAGGGGTATTATGGTGTCTCCAGGGAGGCTTGACACTAGATTTGCAAAAGTGTTAGCTCCTCCCCCCACAGCATATACCCTAGCTAGGCAGGAAACTAGCTCAGTTTGGTGTAAAAGCAGTAGGAGAAGGACAACCAAAACCACAAGGGCGGGAGCTGTGTCCCCCAATGAAAGGCTCCAAGGAAGACATTTTACGGTGAGTACACAAAAATGTCATTTCCTTTCTCGCCTTTTCATTGGGGGACACAGACAGTGGGATGTCCCAAAGCAGTCCCTGGGTGGGAACTGAACTATTACCAGTGTATAACATCAGACTAAGAGCTGACTAACAACTGCAACTGCAGTGAACACATCAACACTGTCAACAAATCGAGTAGTGGCCACTTATAAATGGGCCACTGGCGCCTGAAGGACTTGTCTTCCAAGAGCAGCATCCGCGGAGGCATGCGTATGCACTCTGTAGAATTTTGTAAACGTGTGCACACTGGACCAGGTAGCGGCCTTGCAAAGTTGGGCCGCCGAAGCCTGATGGCAGATAGCCCAGGAGGCACCCACTGCTCGTGTAGAGTGGACCTGCACAGATTGAGGGGGAACGACACCTCGTGCTTTGTAAGTTTCACAGATGGCAGTCCTGATCCATCGAGAAATCGTGGATTTGGAAGCCCAGTCGCCCTTTTTTGTGTCCTTCTGAGAGGACGAAAAGGGCATCGGACTTGCGCAACGGCGCTGTTCTGGAGATGTAGATCCGCAGAGCCCTGACAAGATCGAGAGTGTGAAGGGCTTTCTCAAAGGAGTGGACCGGGGCCGGGCAGAATGACGGCAACACAATGTCCTCGTTCAGGTGGAAAGAGGATACGACCTTCGGAAGGAAGGCGGGGGAAGGCCGAAGGACCACCTTATGATGGAATATCAGGTAAGGTGAGCGACAGGACAGAGCTGCCAGTTCGGACACTCGCCTGATAGAGGTAATAGCGACTAAAAAGGCAACTTTCCAAGACAGCCGTCGAAGAGAGATTTCTCTCAAGGGTTCGAAAGGAGGAAGCTAAGGAGCTTCGAAAACCAAATTCAGATCCCAGAGATCTAAGGGGTGACTATAAGGGGAGACCAAATGCGCCACCCCTTGAAGAAAGGTACGGACCTGAGGGCGAGAAGCCAGCTGCTTCTGGAAAAAAAATTGACAAGGCAGAAACTTGTCCTTTAAGGGCAAGACCCGAGTCCAGACCATCTTGCAAAAAGGCAAGAACATTAGGGATTGAAAAGGTAAGGGGCGACCGATTATGACGGTCACACCAGGACAGATAGGTCTTCCAGGTCCTGTGATAAATGCTGGCGGAGGAAGGCTTGCGAGCATTAAGCATGGTATGAACTACCCTGGAAGAAAGACGCGATTTGGCTAGAATCAAGGATTCAAGCGCCACACCGTCAAATGCAGCTGTGCTGTATTCTGGTGGAATATTGGACCTTGCGACAGAAGATCCGGGTGGTCAGGAAGACGCCAGGGAGTGTCGCCGAGAAGGTGGAGGAGCTCTGGAAACCAGGCTCTCCTGGGCCAGTCCGGGGCCACGAGGATCACCGGGATTCCCTCCGCTTTGATTTTCTTGATTACTCTCGGAATGAGAGGGAACGGAAGTAAAACATATGGCAGGCGAAACTGCGACCACGGGAGGACTAGAGCGTCGGAGCAGAGCGCTAGCGGGTCTCTCGACCGAGATACGAATGGATGTACTTTGGCGCTTAGGCGAGACGCCATGAGGTCCACATCTGGGAGCCCCCAACGAAGAGTGATCTGATGGAACACCTAGTCGTTCCCCTGCCGCTAGACCTTGCCTGCTGAGAAAGTCTGCGGGCCAGTTGTCTATCCCTGGAATATGGACAGCTGAAATAATGGGAATGTGCATCTCTGCCCAAAGAAGAATCCTGGAGACTTCTTTCATCGCTGCCCTGCTGCGAGTTCTTCCCTGACGGTTGACGTAAGCCACAGCCATGGCATTGTCTGACTGGATCCGAAGAAAGGGTTGAAAGGTCTGAAGGGCCAGAAATACGGCCCTGATCTCCAGAACGTTGATATGAAGGGATCGCTCGGGGTGAGACCAGCGTCCGTGAGCAGTGTGGTGGAGAAACACCGCTCCCCCCAGCCTAACAGGCTGGCATCTGTCGTGACTACGTGCCAGTGGACAGGGCGGAAGGACTTCCCCTGAGATAGGGATGAGACCTGAGTCCACCAGATGAGGGAGCTGAGCGGACTGACCGGTCTAGAGAGGCTGGATTCTTGTCCCAAGAGGACAGAAGATCCAGTTGTAGAGGGCGCAAATGGATTTGGGCAAACGACACGGCTTCCATGACTGCTATCATCTTGCCTAACACTCTCATCCCACTCCGGAGGGATGTGTAACGGCGGGAGCGGAGGGATTGGGCGGCCCGGATCAGGGAAGACCTCTTGTCTTCTGGGAGAAAAACCCCGGACCTGAACCGTGTCTATCAGCATACCTAAAAAGGTGATGCGCTGATGAGGAATGAGGGATGACTTGTTGAAGTTGAGAAGCCACCCTAGCCTTGAGAGCATGTCTGGGCAAATTTGCACGCTTTCTGAGCAAACTTGAAGAGAGCTCCCTTTGATAAGTAGGTCATCCAAATAGGAAACGACCAGGACGCCTCTGGAGTGTAAAATGGACATGACGGCTGCCATGACCTTTGTGAAGACCCGAGGCGCAGTAGCCAGTCCAAAGGGAAGGGCCCTGAATTGGAAATTATGGTGTCCTACGGCAAAACGAAGGAACCGTTGATGCGATACACATATGGGAATGTGTAAATAAGCATCTTGAATGTCTATGGAAGCTAGGAATTCTCCTGGTTCCATAGCAGCTAGTACTGCTCTCAATGACTCCATTCTGAAGGTCCGAATCCGTATGGACCTGTTTAGCCTTTTGGAGGTCCAGGATAGGACGGACAGAGCCATCTTTTTTGGGGATGACAAAGAGGTTTGAATAGAAACCTTTGCCGCGCTGTTCCAGGGGCACTGGAATGATAACGTTTGCTTTTTGCACAGAGGCTATGGCCTGACATAAGGCCTGGCTTTGCGTTGTGGACTTTGGAAGCCGAGAACGCAGAACCCTGTTAGCCGGTAGGGAATGGAAATCGATCTTGTAACCTGAGGTGACGATTTCTCGAACCCAAGCATCGTGAGTATGGTCTAGCCAGATATCCCGAAAAAGCAGAAGCCGCCCTCCAACAGTAGTCGGCTCTGAGGGGTACCCGGCGTCATGCTGAAGGGGCCTTCGCGGGGCGAGGTCCCTTGGGTTTAGATTTCCTGGCGTTCCCACTCCAGGCAAAGTCCCTTGAGGGACCGGATCCCCGATCTGAGTGTTGCGACGACCCCTGTGATGGTTTTTGGGGGGCGGGCCGAAAGGACTGCCTGCGCCAAGAAGACTTTTTAAAATTTTTGGATACAGGCCGCTTTTGTGGTAGAATGGTACTTTTACCACCCGTCATCTCAGATATAAGCTTGTCCAGGGATTCTCCAAACAGACGAAGACCCTGGAAGGGGAGTGTGGACAGGGATTTCTTGGAGGCACTGTCCGCGTTCCATATCTTTAGCCACAGGACTCTGTGGGCAAAAACAGCGTTGGCGGCCGTTAGGGCTGACAAACTAGCTGCATCTAATGAGCCGTGAAGCAAGTAATTAGAGGCTAGAGAGAACAAATAAAGGATCTCAAGAGCCTCTGAAGGAATATTGCAAGAGTGAAGCAACTTGCGCAAGTTCCTACTCCACACACTCATAGCTCTCGCCACCCATGTCAAGGCAAACGGGGCGCAGAGAGGAGCCTGAAGCCTGGAAAATAGATTTGACTGTAGCATCAACTGCGCGGTCGGACGAGTCCTTGAGAGACGCGGTGTCTGAGACAGACATAACCGTGTGTTTAGCCAGCCTGGATACTGGCGGATCCACAACGGGGAATACTGACCAGAGCTTAACCAGTTCCGATGGAAAGGGTTAAGCGAATGAAGAGGAGGATTTTTTTATTAAACCTCCTATCAGGGTGATCCCACCGTTTAGATATGATTTGATGAAAAATCGGATCCTGGGCAAAGGACTTAGGAGGCTTCTTGGCCCGCTTGATTGCCGACTGAGAAGTCGGGTCCGAAGGCTGATCAGAAATCGACAGAGTGATTGACAGCCGAAATTAATGTGTCTTCCATATGTCTAGACTCAGAAGGGACATCTGAACCAGAGTCAGAGTCTCGGGAATCGTGACTACTAAAGGTCATGGAACCTGAGTCAGACTGATCATCGTCCGAGTTGGACGAGACGTAACGGTCGCAATGGCGCTTTTTGGAGACAGCCTTTTTACGTACTGGGAACGAGACACCAGACGAAGGCGGGCTCCCCTGGGGGAGCGGAGCCGGGGGGGAAGGCTGTGAGAGCCTGTGGAAGGCTGGGATATCTGAGCGGCCAGGTCATCTAACCTCTTAGACATTAGAAGAGCCCAGGCAGGAGTAACGTCATCAAACTGGGGTACTGCCTGGATAGTGGCCGCAGCCAAATCCACAGACTGCACGACCTCCTGGTCTGGCACCGGAGGCTGTTGTGACACTGTAGTAGGGGCATCGCAGCCCCGGCATAGTGGATAGCTTCGGCCATTAGAAAAAGAGCGTCACAGGTGGTACAAGCATAGTACAGGTCCGTAGAGGACGCCTGGGAAGCTTTATCACCCTTGCGGTTACGCATGTCAGCAACAGTTCCACAATAAGTACAGTGAGCCTCTAGCAGTATTATAAAAGGGACTGCTAGCAGTATTATAAATGATTGCTATGCAGAGCCGGTGTATACCGAGTAAAGTAGCACACCCTGTCAAACAGTCGGTATATACCTGCAGACACAGTCAGTATATACCACTAAAAGCTGATATACACCGCTAGAAAGACAGCGATATACCACTGAGCAGAGCGGTATATAGTGCTGCAGAATCGCAGAGTCAAGGAGGCGATCTCACCCGTGTCTGCTCCTCACATGTAATGGCGTCCAGTGTTCTCTGGCAGCATGGAGGGGAGAGACGACCCACATGAGGGAGCAGCTTCTAGAGCAGTGAGAGGGGGCGTTGCTAGAATGCAGGCCGACGCCGGGAGCTAAATTAATGATGCTTCCCCGGGATCACGGCCTGCATCGCCCCACCGGCGCCTTTTCAGGCGGCGGTTTGGATGCAGGGGACAGATGACTCGTCGTCTCCCTACCTGCTCCTGGCTCAGTCTGAAGACGCGTCGGTCCTGGGATGCGGGGATCTCGGGGACGCATCTTCGGCTCAAGGCTGAAGCAGGTCTTCGGCTCTGCTAGCGCTCTGGAGCTACCTTGGTGTGAGGTGCTTCCAGGGAGCCTGGAGGGGTACGCAGACCCGACCACTTGGGCGCGAAGGAAGACTGACTGCTTGTGCACGCCAGGTTTCCTCTGCCCGTACACGGGGGGAATGGGGGTGGCAAGGCACCCTGGTATTGCCCCTATCAAAAATAGAATGAATAAGAAAAGAAAAAAATAAAAAAGTAAAAATAAGCTGGCCTGAGGCACCTCTGGTGAAGCTCAGTCCAGACATGTCAGCCTCCCCTGCTGACACTAGGAAAAACTGAGCTAGTTTCCTGCCTAGCTAGGGTATATGCTGTGGGGGGAGGAGCTAACACTTTTGCAAATCTAGTGTCAAGCCTCCCTGGAGACACCATAATACCCACTGTCTGTGTCCCCCAATGTAAAGGCGAGAAAGAAATGTGCAATCCGCATTTAAACAAAATTTGACCGGTGCAAAAGTATGGGCACCCGTATCAATTTCTTGATTTGAACACTCCTAACTACTTTTACTGACTTACTAAAGCACTAAATTGGTTTTGTAACCTCTGAGCTTTGAACTTCATAGGCAGGTGTATCCAATCATGAGAAAAGGTATTTAAGGTGGCCATTTGCAAGTTATTCTCCTATTTGAATCTCCTATGAAGAGTGGCATCATGGGCTCCTCAAAACAACTCTCAAATGATCTGAAAACAAAGATTATTCCACATAGTTGTTCAGGGGAAGGATATAAAAAGTTGTCTCAGAGATTTAAACTGTTAGTTTCCACTGTGAGGAACATAGTAAGGAAATGGAAGAACACAGGTACAGTTCTTGTTAAGCCCAGAAGTGGCAGGCCAAGAAAAATATCAGAAAGGCAGAGAAGAATTGTGAGAACAGTCAAGGACAATCCACAGACCACCTCCAAAGACCTGCAGCATCATCTTGCTGCAGATGGTGTCAATGTGCATCGGTCAACAATACAGCGCACGTTGCACAAGGAGAAGCTGTATGGGAGAGTGATGCGAAAGAATCAGTTTCTGCAAGCACGCCACAAACAGAGTCGCCTGAGGTATGCAAAAGCACATTTGGACAAGCCAGTTACATTGGAAGAAGGTCCTGTGGACTGATGAAACAAAGATTAAGTTTTTTGGTCATACAAAAAGGCGTTATGAATGGAGACAAAAAAAAAACCACGGCATTCCAAGAAAAGCACTTTCTACCCACAGTAAAATTTGGTGGAGGTTCCATCATGCTTTGGGGCTATGTGGCCAATGCCGGCACCGGGAATCTTGTTAAAGTTTAGGGTCACATGGATTCAACTCAGTATCATCAGATTCTTGACAATAATGTACAAGAATCAGTGACGAAGTTGAAGTTACGCAGGGGATGGATATTTCAGCAAGACAATGATCCAAAACACTGCTCCAAATCTACTCAGGCATTCATGCAGAGGAACAATTACAATGTTCTGGAATGGCCATCCCAGTCCCCAGACCTGAATATCATTGAAAATCTGTGGGATGATTTGAAGCGTGCTGTGCATGCTCGGCGACTATCAAACTTAACTGAACTGGAATTGTTTTGTAAACAGGAATGGTCAAATATACCTTCATGCAGAAACTCATTAAAAGCTACAGGAAGCGACTAGAGGCTGTTATTATGGCAAAAGAAGGATCTACAAAATATTAATGTTACTTTTATGTTGAGGTGCCCATACTTTTGCACCGGTCAAATTTTGTTTAAATGCGGATTGCACATTCTCAGTTAGTACAATAAACCTCATTTCAATCCATAAATATTACTCAGTCCATCAGCTATTAGATATATGAAACTGAAATAGCTGTTGCAAAAACCCAAATTGTTATAAAGAAAAAAGGTTAACATTAATAGGGGTGCCCAAACCTTTTCATATGACTGTATATACCTAAGAATGTGAGTCACCATTTTAGCGCCGACTTTAAAAAAGGAGTTTTCTTGTTCCGGCGTCACACCAGCCCTGAACGAGACTGTCCGTACGGTAACACTTTTTCATCCAGGTAGGAATTACTAATATATGGCTGTTTATATTTACCTGTTTATTTGAATTTACCTATATAATGGTGACCACACTACTAGAGTGATGTTCGTTTGATTTTTTTTTTTAAATATATCTTTCATTTGGTACCTCTTGATTTATACGTTTATAATAGTCATAGATACTATGCATTAACATTGTTTATAGTTATATATTTTTATACTCTCCATCTTTATTTTTCTGCAGTCCTATGAAGGGATTTTTTCCTTGTTTCCTCATATCAAGCGATATATCTTCTGATTTGGCACCTGTGTATGGTCACTCACATTTTTAGGTATATACATTGAGTAATGTTATTTTTCAATATCTTGGTTTATTGTGATTTTTTCTTTTGCATTCTCAATTAAGAAAAAATTGTGACATTTTTTGTTTACATTGTTCACATGAGAGAGGTTCTCATGATCATTGTACTTATTGGATGTATTTTTGTTTATATACAGAAAAACTTTAATAAAAGCAAATCTGCTGAAACGTCAGATGTTACTTTGAATGTGCCACAATAGAAACGATTTTTTGGTCTATTGACTTTTAGTGTGTACAGGATTTTTGTATTATATGTTTGAGGTTGTGGACAGGTGGATTTTATACTGATAAGTTCAAACAGGTGCCAGGTGCCATTACTACAGGTAATGAGTGGAGGACAGAGGAGCCTCTTAAAGGGAAGGTATCGCGGATTTTTATTTTTGTATTAAAAATAGTGATTATGAAATCAAGTATTTCTAATACAAAATGAAAATCGCAGCTTATTTAGTTTTTATGTAATTCTTATTTTACTGGAGGCACTGGGGGCTGCCATGCTGGATTTGCCTTGTGTGTAACGACAGTAACTCCTTCCTTTATGGCAGCCCCTGTGCATAGACTCATAGTCGGGCTCCGACCCCTTGCCATACGTTACAGTAGGCGTCTGCTGTGACGTGGACGCGCCCCCTGGGCTGTCCAGAACACAAGAGGGAGGAGTTCAGCGCCATTATTGTGGAGCTCACAGCGTGTGCTGTTTGCTCCACTTTACCCCTGTCAACCGCCGGGATGTGTGAGTACGGGCCGCCGCCTCCCCTCCCCACTGTCTCCGATAACATCCCATCCTTCCGTTCTCCCCAGCCCCTGCTCTGCCCCGGCTACTGTCGCCGCCGTTACCGTCTCCAATGACACCCCCCTCCCTCCGTTCTCCCAAGTCCCCGCTCTGCCCGCTGCCGCAGCTCCCCCAGCTCTGTCCGCCGCTGGTGTGTGTGTGTGTGTGTGTGTGTGTGTGTGTGTGCGATTGTACAGGTATGTGCGATATCGTGAGTGTGTGTGAGTGTATGCGATCGGATGTGTGAAATGTCGGACGGACGCAGGGGAGGATGGCATGCAGCATAGCTGCCTGGAGCGCCCACCGGAGGTCACAGGGAGGAATGATGTGAAAGGTGTGTGTGTGTGTGTGTGTGTGTGTGTGTGTGTGTGTGTGTGTGTGTGTGTGTGTGTGTGTGTGTGTGTGCACACGCCACTGCATGTGAGTACCTGTGTGTGTACCGGTGATACTGTCTGCAGGGTTGTGTATCTAATCCTATCCTGTGTGATACTGTCTGCTGAGCCGTGTATCTAATCCTATCCTGTGTGATACGGTCTGCTGAGCTGTGTATCTAATCCTCCTGTGTGATACTGTCTGCTGAGCCGTGTATCTAATCCTATCCTGTGTGATACTGTCTGCTGAGCAGTGTATCTAATCCTCTCCTGTGTGATACTGTCTGCTGAGCCGAGTATCTAATCCTCTCCTGTGTGATACTGTCTGCTGAGCCGTGTATCTAATCCTCTCCTGTGTGATACTGTCTGCTGAGCCGTGTATCTAATCCTCTCCTGTGTGATACTGTCTGCTGAGCAGTGTATCTAATCCTCTCCTGTGTGATACTGTCTGCTGAGCCGTGTATCTAATCCTCTCCTGTGTGATACTGTCTGCTGAGCCGTGTATCTAATCCTATCCTGTGTGATACTGTCTGCTGAGCCGTGTATCTAATCCTCTCCTGTGTGATACTGTCTGCTGAGCCGTGTATCTAATCCTCTCCTGTGTGTTACTGTCTGCTGAGCAGTGTATCTACTCTTGTCCTGGGTGATGCTGTCTGCTGAGCAGTGTATCTAATCCTATCCTGTGTGATACTGTCTGCTGAGCTGTGTATCTAATCCTCTCCTGTGTGATACTGTCTGCTGAACTGTGTATCTAATCCTCTCCTGTGTGATACGGTCTGCAGAGCCGTGTATCTAATTCTCTCCTGGGTGATACTCCTGCTGTCCTTGGTGACACTTTAGGCATTTCTGGTCACCAGGAAAATGGCTGTGCACGGTGTCCTTACATGTCATTCTCTGTTATCAGTCGTAAACACTCAGATTAGGAGGGGGGATGGGGACGGGGACATCACACACAGGAGAGCAGACTCCTCCCACTTTACAGCAGGCTGTAATCTGAGGTTTTTATACAGTGGAAATTCAATAGGATTTCAGAAGCTGCTCCCCCTAGTGTTTAACAGTGGAAAATATCAAACTTTAATTTTTTTTTTATATTTTGCACAATTAACAAATAAAAAATAATATTTAAACAAAACATTTAAACATTATTACTTTACATTTTTTTCAGTTATTTTTTTTTTTTTGACGATACCTTCCCTTTAAAGAAGAAGTTACAGGCTTGTGAGAGCCAGAAATCTTGCATGTTTTTTAGATGACGAAATACTTATTTTCTGCCATAATTTGCAAAAAAACCCCAATCTTGCCAAGTCAGAGAAGGTAATTTTCAGGATTTGTTTTCTCATTTTATCTCTCCTAGTTGTGGGCTACCTATAATGTCAATTACAGGCCTCTCTCATTTTTTAAGTGGGAGAACTTTGCACAATTGGTGGCTGACTAAATACTCCCCTCCCCCCCACTGTATAAAGCGGGTGCCATACTGATTTTTCCTTGCAGTGCCCCAATTTCAGAGACAAGCTGCAGCATGCTGCGATTTTTTTTCTCTCATGACAAATGCAGCTAAGGAAAAAACAAAACTCAGATCTGCACTGCCTCATTGAATAACATTGATGCGCATGCAATCCCTTTCATTATCAGATTGCATTAGTCTCATTTATATGCTTGTGTGAGCAAGCCCTTAAGCTGGGTTCACACTAAGCGACATCGACGTCGCTGTTACGTCACCATTTTCTGTGACGTAACAGCGACCTTGTAAGTCGCTGTTATGATCGCTGCTTAGCTGTCAAACACAGCAGCCGAAGCAGCGATCATAACGACACGCGTCACTGTGCTGCAACATGTGCAGAGAGCAGGGTATCTCTCTCCCTGCTCTCCTAGCTACAGTACACATCGGGTTAATTACCCGATGTGTACTGCAGCCACATGTGCAGAGAGCTGGGAGCCGGCGCTGGCAGCGTGAGAGCGGCGGAGGCTGGTAACGAAGGTAAATATCGGGTAACCACCTTGGTTACCCGATGTTTACCTTGGTTACAGCTTACCGCAGCTGTCAGATGCCGGCTCCTGCTCCCTGCACATTCAGGATTGTTGCTCTCTCGCTGTCACACACAGCGATGTGTGCTTATCAGCGGGAGAGCAACAATAAAAAAACGAACCAGGGCTGTGTGTAATGAGCAGCGATCTCACAGCAGGGGCCAGATCGCTGCTCAGTGTCACACACAGAGAGATCGCTAATGAGGTCACTGCTGCGTCACAAAAACCGTGACTCAGCAGCAATCTCAGCATCGATCTCGCTGTGTGTGAAGCACGCCTTACACTCAACACCAGTCTCTTGCACACCTTTGGCTTAACAAAAAAAAAAACAAACAAACAAACACACAAACAAAAACATGAAGCCAAAGTGCAGTCTCCCTTAGAGTAAACCACCCTAAAAAGAGTGGCCCACTAGAAATATGGCAAAAAGATTAGCACAGATCTGTTTACAACATTCACACTTTCCCATTTTAATGTAATTTCTTGAAGACCTGGCCCATTTCAGCCACAAAGCAGGTTCCCACTTAGGATGTTCCTGATCACCCATTTGTACAGAAAAGCTTCTACATAGCCCTGTTTATCTCATGATCAGCAGTGGTCCAAAAGGACATTTTCAAATTGATGATGATATTATGCCATACAATTAGAATATGGAATGTTTTTCCTCTTAGCACAAATCAGACCCGCTCATGCTCCAAGACATGAGTACACTTGGCTCCTGAATGTAGATACATAACACCGACTTTGTTAGATTGTGTCTAAAAAGGATTCAGTTTTTTTGGGGAAGGTTAGCTGCAAAAATTGTCTGGATGAGGGAGGGGAAAAAAAAAAAAAAAAAGGAAAAAAAACCCCCACTTATTTTAATGCCAGACATGCGACCAGCTGTAACATTGGCGGATTCTGACCCTGAGTGGTGCGCACGTTGTAAGGATTCAGAAGTCTGCAGTCTGTGCAGTTCAGAAGACCAGACAACCCCATTAATCACACCGACTTGTGGAATGATGTTGCCAAATTATTTTTTTGGGGGGGGTTCGCTTTTACAGCATAACACTGCAGTAAAAATGGAGTTGCATTTGATTTTTCACCACACTTGGGAATTTTATCTGCCTTTCTGTAAACGTTATGGTAAAATGCTGATGCCAGTCGCAAATATAACTACTCCCACAAAGAAAAAAGCTGTGACTATTGAAAAAAAGGAAAAAAAAAAAAGTGCAAAAGTGAATTTTGTTGCCACTTAAGGATTAAGCAGCCAAATGTTAAATTATGTGCAAAAAAAGTGTATTTTTGCTGCGTAGTTTTCCCCACTTAATAGTATGTGTTAAATCTGCTCCAAGAATTGTATGGATATGCTGCAGATTTTAATCTGAAAGGAAAAATTTGCATGAGACTTTATAAATGTCTTTCACTGTGCTGGTACTGTAACAACGCTGCGTGCAGATTTTCTGCACTAAAATCCATTCAGGAAAGAAGGGAATTTTGTTACTTACCGTAAATTCCTTTTCTTCTAGCTCTTATTGGGAGACCCAGACGATTGGGTGTATAGCACTGCCTCCGGAGGCCACACAAAGCAATTACACTAAAAAGTGTAAGGCCCCTCCCCTTCTGGCTATACACCCCCAGTGGGATCACTGGCTCACCAGTTTTAGTGCAAAAGCAAGAAGGAGGAAAGCCAATAACTGGTTTAAACAAATTCTCTCCGAGTAACATCGGAGAACTGAAAACCGTTCAACATGAACAACATGTGTACCCGCAAACAAACCAACAATCCCGAAGGACAACAGGGCGGGTGCTGGGTCTCCCAATAAGAGCTAGAAGAAAAGGAATTTACGGTAAGTAACAAAATTCCCTTCTTCTTCGTCGCTCTATTGGGAGACCCAGACGATTGGGACGTCCAAAAGCTGTCCCTGGGTGGGTAAAGAAATACCTCATGTTAGAGCTGCAAGACAGCCCTCCCCTACGGGGAGGCAACTGCCGCCTGCAGGACTCTTCTACCTAGGCTGGCGTCCGCCGAAGCATAGGTATGCACCTGATAATGTTTGGTGAAAGTGTGCAGACTCGACCAGGTAGCTGCCTGGCACACCTGTTGAGCCGTAGCCTGGTGTCGTAATGCCCAGGATGCACCCACGGCTCTGGTAGAATGGGCCTTCAGCCCTGATGGAACCGGAAGCCCAGCAGAACGGTAGGCTTCAAGAATTGGTTCTTTGATCCATCGAGCCAGGGTGGCTTTAGAAGCCTGCGACCCTTTGCGCTTACCAGCGACAAGGACAAAGAGTGCATCCGAACGGCGCAAGGGCGCCATGCGGGAAATGTAGATTCTGAGTGCTCTCACCAGATCTAACAAATGTAAATCCTTCTCATACCGATGAACTGCATGAGGACAAAACGAAGGCAAAGAGATATCCTGATTAAGATGAAAAGAGGATACCACCTTCGGGAGAAACTCCTGAATAGGACGCAGCACAACCTTGTCCTGGTGGAAGACCAGGAAGGGAGCCTTGGATGATAGTGCTGCCAGCTCAGACACTCTCCGAAGAGATGTGATCGCTACCAGAAAAGCCACTTTCTGTGATAGTCTAGAAAGTGAAACCTCCTTCAGAGGCTCGAAAGGCGGCTTCTGGAGGGCAACTAGTACCCTGTTCAGATCCCATGGATCTAACGGCCGCTTGTACGGGGGTACGATATGGCAAACCCCCTGTAGGAACGTGCGCACCTTAGGAAGGCGTGCCAAACGCCTCTGAAAAAAGACGGATAGCGCCGAGACCTGACCTTTAAGGGAGCCGAGCGACAAACCTTTTTCTAACCCAGATTGCAGGAAAGAAAGAAAGGTAGGCAATGCAAATGGCCAGGGAGACACTCCCTGAGCAGAGCACCAGGATAAAAATATCCTCCACGTTCTGTGGTAGATCTTAGCAGACGTGGGCTTCCTAGCCTGTCTCATGGTGGCAACGACCCCTTGGGACAATCCTGAAGACGTTAGGATCCAGGACTCAATGGCCACACAGTCAGGTTCAGGGCCGCAGAATTCCGATGGAAAAACGGCCCTTGGGACAGTAAGTCTGGTCGGTCTGGGAGTGCCCACGGTTGGCCGACCGTGAGCTGCCACAGATCCGGGTACCACGCCCTCCTCGGCCAGTCTGGGGCGACAAGTATGACGCGGCTGCAATCGGATCTGATTTTGCGTAGCACTCTGGGCAGGAGTGCCAGAGGTGGAAACACATAAGGGAGCCGGAACTGCGACCAATCTTGCACTAGGGCGTCTGCCGCCAGCGCTCTTTGATCGCGAGACCGTGCCATGAAGGTTGGGACCTTGTTGTTGTGCCGTGACGCCATTAGGTCGACGTCCGGCACCCCCCAGCGGCGACAGATTTCCTGAAACACGTCTGGGTGAAGGGACCATTCCCCTGCGTCCATGCCCTGGCGACTGAGGAAGTCTGCTTCCCAGTTTTCTACGCCGGGGATGTGAACCGCGGATATGGTGGAGGCTGTGGCTTCCACCCACATCAGAATCCTCCGGACTTCCTGGAAGGCTTGCCGACTGCGTGTCCCCCCTTGGTGGTTGATGTATGCCACCGCTGTGGAGTTGTCCGACTGAATTCGGATCTGCCTTCCTTCCAGCCACTGCTGGAAGGCTAGTAGGGCAAGATACACTGCTCTGATTTCCAGAACATTGATCTGAAGGGTGGACTCCTGCTGAGACCACGTACCCTGAGCCCTGTGGTGGAGAAAGACTGCTCCCCACCCTGACAGACTCGCATCTGTCGTGACCACCGCCCAAGACGGTGGTAGGAAGGATCTTCCCTGTGATAATGAGGTGGGAAGAAGCCACCACTGCAGAGAGTCTTTGGCTGTCTGGGAAAGGGAGACCTTCCTGTCCAGGGATGTTGACTTCCCGTCCCATTGGCGGAGAATGTCCCATTGAAGTGGACGCAGATGAAACTGCGCAAACGGAACCGCCTCTATTGCCGCCACCATCTTCCCGAGGAAGTGCATGAGGCGTCTTAAGGAGTGCGGCTGACTTTGAAGGAGAGCCTGCACCCCAGTCTGTAGAGACCGCTGCTTGTCCAGCGGAAGTTTCACTATCGCTGAGAGAGTATGAAACTCCATGCCAAGATACGTTAGTGATTGGGCCGGTGACAGATTTGACTTTGGGAAGTTGATGATCCACCCGAACGCCTGGAGAGTCTCCAGTGCAACATTCAGGCTGAGTCGGCATGCCTCTTGAGAGGGTGCCTTGACCAGTAGATCGTCCAAGTAAGGGATCACAGAGTGTCCCTGAGAGTGCAAGACTGCTACCACTGCCGCCATGACCTTGGTGAACACCCGAGGGGCTGTCGCCAGACCAAATGGCAGAGCTACGAACTGAAGATGGTCGTCTCCTATCACGAAGCGTAGGAAGCATTGGTGCTCTGTAGCAATCGGCACGTGGAGATAAGCATCCTTGATGTCTATTGATGCTAGGAAATCTCCTTGAGACATAGAGGCAATGACTGAGCGGAGGGATTCCATCCGGAACCGCCTGGCGTTCACATGCTTGTTGAGTAGTTTTAGGTCCAGAACAGGACGGAAGGAGCCGTCCTTTTTTGGAACCACAAAGATTGGAGTAAAATCCTCGCCCCCGTTCGAGAGGGGGGACAGGGATCACGACTCCTTCTGCTCTTAGAGAGTCCACCGCCTGCAGCAGGGCATCTGCTCGGTTGGGGTGTGGGGAGGTTCTGAAGAACCGAAGTGGAGGCCGAGAACTGAACTCGATTCTGTACCCGCGAGACAGAATGTCTGTTACCCACCGGTCTTTGACCTGAGACAGCCAAATGTCGCAAAAGCGGGAGAGCCTGCCACCGACCGAGGATGCGGAGGGAGGAGGCCGAAAGTCATGAGGTAGTCGCTTTGGAAGCGGTTCCTCCATTTGCTTTCCTGGGGCGTGAGTGAGCCCGCCAGGAATCTGAGTTCCCTTGTTCTTTCTGAGTCCTTTTGGACGAGGAGAATTGGGCCTTGCCCGAGCCACGAAAGGACCGAAACCTCGACTGCCACTTTTTCTGTTGAGGTTTACTTGCTCTGGGCTGTGGTAAGGAAGAGTCCTTACCCTTAGACTGTTTTATGATTTCAGCCAATGGCTCACCAAACAGTCTGTCTCTAGATAATGGCAAGCTGGTTAAGCATTTTTTGGAACCAGCATCTGCTTTCCAGTCCTTTAACCACAAGGCTCTGCGCAAAACCACAGAATTGGCGGACGCCATAGCGGTACGGCTCGTAGATTCTAGGACAGCATTGATAGCATAGGTCGCAAACGCAGACATTTGCGAAGTTAGGGACGCCACTTGCGGCACTGCTGGATGTATGAAAGCATCCACCTGTGCTAAACCAGCTGAAATAGCTTGGAGTGCCCACACGGCCGCGAATGCTGGAGCAAACGACGCGCCGATAGATTCATAGACAGATTTCAACCAAAAGGTCCATCTGTCTGTCGTTGGCATCTTTAAGTGAAGCGCCATCCTCTACTGCGACTATGGATCTAGCCGCAAGCTTGGAAATTGGGGGATCCACCTTTGGACACTGGGTCCAGCGTTTGGCTACCTCAGAGGGAAAAGGATAACGGGTATCCTTAGAACGTTTAGAGAAACGCTTGTCTGGATGAGCGTCGTGTTTCTGGATCGATTCTCTGAAATCAGAGTGGTCCAAAAAAGCACTTAATTTACGCTTGGGATATAGGAAATGGAACTTCTCCTGCTGTGCAGCTGCCTCCTCTGCAGAAGGGGCTGGGGGAGAAATATCCAACAGCCTATTAATTGCCGATATAAGGTCATTAACCATGGCGTCACCATCAGGGGCATCCAGATTGAGAGGGGCCTCAGGATTAGAATCCTGATCACCGTCCTCAGTCTCATCACAGAGAGACTCTTCTCGCTGAGACCCTGAGCAGTGTGATGACGGCGAGGGTCTTTCCCAGCGAGCTCGCTTAGGCTGCCTGGGACTGTCATCTGAGTCAGAGACTTCAGCCTGTGATGCTTGAGAGCCCCCTGAAGTACGGATTAGTTCCAACTGAGGGGGACCGGGGAGCATTAGACACAGCAGTGTCCATGGCCTGAGCAACTGGCCTGGACTGCAAGGTCTCCAGGATTTTTGCCATAGTCACAGACATTTTATCAGCAAAAACTGCAAAGTCTGTCCCCGTCACCGGGGCAGGGTTCACAGGCGCCTCAGCCTGGGCTACCACCACATTAGGCTCTGGCTGACGAAGTGCCACTGGGATTGAACATTGAACACAATGTGAGTCTTTGGAGCCTGCCGGTAGATCAGCCCCACATGCAGTACAAACAGTGTACACAGCCTGTGCCTTGGCACCCTTGCGTTTTGCGGATGACATGTTGCTGCCTCCTCAGAGCAGTACAGGGTGTCCAGCCAAGAAGCGACCTTACAGTGCACTATATAAATATATATATATATATATATATATATATATATATATATATATATATATATATATATATATATATGGTACCAAGAAAAAAGTACACTAATATAACACTGAGGCACTAGAGGGGCCAGCACTACTGTGCTGCTTACCACCCGCTTAGGAGCGGTGTGTGGACGCCAGAAATCCCTCTAGTCTGGGTCTCCCAGAGCCTGTGCCTTTCCCCAGCCAGCCGCATGTGTAATGGCTGCCGGCGTCCTTGTGGAGAGGGGGGGCGGGCCCTGGGCGTACACCGACGAAGAGCGGGAAGTCTGCTTCCCCCTGTGCCTAGTGAGAGGGCTGGAGCATGTAAATAAAGCTCCAGCCCTCGGCGCTGTTAATTGAGCAGCGTCTCTCCCCTACCCTGATTGACAGGGTGGGGGCGGGAACGAAGCGGCACTAGGCCGCAGAAGCCGGGGGCTAAAGTTAGAAGCGCCGCCGCCGTAAAAGCGCGGTCGGCGCAAAGTCCCCGGCGCACTACAAGTCGCAGCTGCGCCGCCGCTCCAGGAGCGGTCGGCGCAGTAGTTCCCAACATGAAACGTCACTCAGCAAAGCTGCAGTGACCTAACCCCGGCGCACAGCGCTACTGTCCCCGGCGCACTATAACGCTCAGCAAGCCTGAGAGTGTCCGTGCCTGCCGGGGACACAGAGTACCTGAAAGTTGCAGGGCCTTGTCCCTGAACGGCACTCCCGCTCCAAATCCAGCAGGTTCTATGGGTCTGTGGATGGAGCCCGGCCCCAGGGCTTGGGGGCCGGCAAGATCCCACTTCCACAGAGCCCCAGGGGATGTGGAAGGAAAACAGCATGTGGGCTCCAGCCTCTGTACCAGCAATAGGTACCTCAACCTTACAAGCACCACCGCGGGTGAGAAGGGAGCATGCTGGGGGCCCCATATGGGCCCTCTTTTCTTCCATCCGATATAGCCAGCAGCTACTGCTGACTACAAACAGTGGAGCTATGCGTGGATGTCTGACCTCCTTCGCACAAAGCAGAAAACTGGTGAGCCAGTGATCCCACTGGGGGTGTATAGCCAGAAGGGGAGGGGCCTTACACTTTTTAGTGTAATTGCTTTGTGTGGCCTCCGGAGGCAGTGCTATACACCCAATCGTCTGGGTCTCCCAATAGAGCGACGAAGAAAACACAATATTTTATGCGGTGTATTTCCTGCCAAGACATCAGGAACGTGGGCAGATAGCTTCAGTGCATACCATTATTCATCTAGTAAAGTATGCACACACCATTTGATTGATACAAAAGGTTAAACTTCTAAACTCTGTTGGTAAGAGTGGGATGGTAGCCTTCTGTATGAACAATCTTTAGCAATCATTGCCCAGTATAAATATGATAAGAATTCTAACTGAGCTCTAATTTTCTAGATTATCGAAGATCGCAGCACATATGCGGAAACAAAACTTATCGTTCTTGGTCAGTACATCCCCTCATGTAGAAATTATTATGCATATTCAGGATTATATGGCCCCCTCATTAGTGAAACATTCAGATAAGCGCTAATAAACGTATTATATCATGACTTGCAAACATTTTATACTCAGGGTACGTGCCCACGATCAGGCCCCGCTGCATCCTGGAAGCAGCGGGTCCTGACCTGCGGGGCTCCGAGTCTCCTCCGCAAGAGATCACAGTTGCCCCTGCCCATGATTAGGGTATGGGCGGCTTCGGTCTCTAGCTGTTTTTTCCCTGCGGAGAACGCTTGCTTCTCTGCAGTAAAGAACTGACAAGTTGCAGCCTGAAAAGCCACACCACAGGTCAGTTTTCGCTGTGGGAAAAACAAGCACAATGGGCATGGGATTTCTAGAAATCCCATCCACTGCACAAAGCAGCATTTTGGATGCAACAAAAACATGCTGTGTCCAAAACGCTATGAACCCTGATCGTGGGCGCGCAGCCCGATAGTGGCAGTTCCTTCACAAATTAGGATCGGATTACACAGCACTGAAATCGCAGTGACACACTAACATTGAATGTAATGATATCCTATGGTGTCATGACCTGCCACATACTGTGACACAGTTGTATATGTTACCAAGTGTACTAGATTTTCTGTAATTGGTCGCAAGTCACATGCCACACACTTCCCCTGATATTCAATGCAAGTCACAAGTGCCATGTAGCTAATCGACAACTTGGCTGTTTCATTTGCATTAAAACTAAACAAACCATACCTCCAATTGGAATGATACTGTAAAAATCTTGAAACTCCCGTTTGTGCAGCTGCCACATCTATGTGTACAGACACATCTGAAAGATAAAATATTTGCATGCTTATAGTCCATGTAACTACAGTGAAAGGCAATATTTAGAGAGCTGTAGCACAGCCGTCAAATTAGGACTTAAGGCAGTCTTTGCCCAAGAATGGTCTGTTGTGTTCGTTATAAGAGCGTATGATCAAGACATTGAGTAATATTAGACCATACTCACACACACAAATCAGTTTAACATTCAACAGATCCACGGATTAGCCGACTGAAGGACACATACATGTGTGACTACCTGCATCAAGAAGTGACAGGTTAAATCCACACCAAATAAACTACATTGAGGATTCCCACCCAAATCATTGAGTGACAAATCACTTCTAGACAATTGTAAAATCTATCACAGTAACAAGACCCTGAACAGAAAAAAAACAAACAAAAACAATGACCATCACCTGTGGATGGGTCCACCAACTTATGAAGTTCATTCATTGCAGTCCCTCCAGGGTAGTTGAAACGGGATACGTACAAAGAGGTGGCAGAGTATGCTGCATTTCCAAAAAGGTGGGCTATGACAAAGAAAGTACCGCATTTGTATATCCATGATTTCTGGTAATTCTGAACTCTGCATTGGTATAAAAAGCAAAGCAATAAATACAATGAAACTAATTTCACTACTTAGTTGTGCCCAAAGCAATAGTGCTTGGCAAGCTTCCCGTATACTTACATATATGAACATCCTTTAGAAGCCACGATGTTTAACAGAGGAAATGTGTAAATGATAAACCGAAGTTCTTTGTGAGGAAGGAAGGAGTATAAGAATATGAAAGCCACAACTGGTGCAATCAGAAGTCGCATCCTTTTATCAAAGAGGCCAAACGGCAGAAGGAAGAAGCTAAATGCCATTGCTCGCGGCACTACGGAATAAAAGTACCACAGGAATGGTGAAGTCTTCACAGTCAGTTAAGGAAAAGCTTGTGTCCGCAAAGGAAGCAAAGATTTCAATCAGATGAAGTGTTTTACACAACAAAATAAATCTGGATAAAAATATCAAGTCAGATTGCAGTTTTTTTTGTAAAAGGGAAAGTCAAAACTATAGGTGTAAGACCAGTTTTACACCTTATACTCGTAAACCATGCCCATCAACGTCTAAGGCATGTACATGTGGTACTTCCAAGCCCTTGATACCTCCAAAAAAAATTCTTATGCCCTGTGCTGCATGCAAGTTGCACGGTCCAGTCCGATGGGTGTCTCTGAATCACATTCAGCACCTGCTCAATCCATTCAAAGGCCACTTTTACATTATGCTTGTGGATGACGTCTCCCATGTCACACAGAGCTCGATGTCTCTGCCTATGCAGTTGAACTAGAAGTAAACCTCTAACGTGGCCTCCTTTTGGAAACTACACCCTTCAGGGAATTCATCTAGGGGTATAATGAGAATTTTCACTATTAGGATGTGTGAACGTTTAAAATTACATTTATTAGAATAAAGTTGTTTCCATCTTTACCATGGCTAGTAAGATAATATGTACCCTGTAAATTATATTTCTACTAAGTACAGCAATACCATATATATGGTTATGCACTACTGTTTCAGCACATTGCTCCCAAAAGCCAAACTCTTTCGATTCTGAGCAGTTTGCTTAAGTAGTTTGTGGGCATGATTTTGAGAGCCTCCAAAGTGCCAAAACAACAAATTCCCAAAAAGTGACCCTACTTAGGAAAAGACACTCAGTGAATCCATCTACAAGTGTAGTGACTATGTTGACCCCACTGGTAATATCCAGAAAGTAGTGCAGACTGACAGCTTGTGCTTCTGGAGGAACGCATCCTGTAAATTAAGTGGGTTGGCCAGGACCTATTTCAATATCAAAACTGCTCTGGTAGAGGCCAGAACTTAGCTATGTGTGAGCAGAACGCAGCAGAAACGTACAATATTTGGTGGCCGCTGTTGAGTACTATAGAACATTCACTTCAAATGGGTGATGAAGCACAGTACTCATATGCTGCAATGCTATGTTCTGCCATTAAAGCACTTAGTCTAGCAGTTGTTATAAGTTTTCAGCTAATTGGTGGAGGTGTCGATACTCCACTTGTGAGAGGAGAATCATTGGGACTTCGCATGCACAGGGACTACTCTCTGCAGCCTAGGGAGGAAAAGAGCCTTCTAAAGCTGGGTTCACACTAAACGACAGCGACAACGACGTCGCTGTTACGTCACCATTTTCGGTGACGTAACAGCGACCTTGTAAGTCGCTGTTATGATCGCTGCTTAGCTGTCAAACACAGCAGAAGCAGCGATCATAACGTCGCCTTGCTACATGTTCAGAGAGCAGGGAGCCGCGCTTAGCGCTGGCTCCTTGCTCTCCTGCAGCACACATCGGGTTAATTAACCCGATGTGTGCTGCAGCTACATGTCACAGTTCAGAGAGCAGGGAGCCGCGCGCACTGCTTAGCGCTGGCTCCTTGCTCTCCTTGCTACAGTATACATCGGGTTAATTACCCGATGCATACTGCAGCCACATGTCACAGTGCAGGAGCCGGCACTGGCAGCAAGAGCGGCGGAGGCTGGTAACCAGCGTAAACATCGGGTAACCAGGGAAAGGTCTTCCCTTGGTTACCCGATGTTTACGCTGGTTACAGCTTACCGCAGCTGCCAGTGCCGGCTCCTGCTCGCTTCATTTCGTCGCTCTCTCGCTGTCACACACAGCGATGTGTGTGTCACAGCGGGAGAGTGACGACCAAAAAATGAAGCTGGACATTCAGCAACGACCGGCGACCTCACAGCAGGGGCCAGGTCGTTGCTAAATGTCACACACAGCGACAGCGACGGGATGTCGCTGCAACGTCACAGAAAATGGTGACGTAGCAGCGACGTCGTTGTCGTTGTCGCTGTGTGTGACACCAGCTTAAGCTTCAGCAGGTAGTAGGGGGGGAGATGTATCGAGGGAGAGCAAGTGGCTGGATAATCATAAGGGATGTTCTGCTGCCCTCCCACAGATACACCAATAAATTACGGCGGAGACGAGTGGTGAGTAAATTGGCTAAAGAAAATTAAAATTTTACCTAGTAGCATATATGAGGTTGCCAGGCTAGGATTAGTCCATCCTGCAAATACAGAAAGATTGTTTGGCTCGGTTTTGTAAGAGAACGCCTAACAATATGAGGCCAATACTGTTTACAAAGGATACGCCCCAGTTTGAACTTTTATTCAAAATAGTGTTATACCACAGAACTTCTCCTTCAGGCCAAACAAGACGCTTCCAGAAAAAGGAGTCCACCAAGATGGTTAAAACTAAATCAGTGACACAGAAAAATAGTGTTAGAAGATATGTTAAATTATTTAATGTGAACCCATCAGTCACGTTATGGGCAGCAGGCCTCAGTGATGGACTCATTTCAGCCACGTATGTTTTACTTGGAAACATTTCACAGAAACCATACATTTGAGAGTTGGCTAGTGGCTCTGGTGAATAGTCCAAAATGCCAGTTCCTGGCAGCTTCTCCACACCCTGCTCCCCTTATCACACTTCTATTTTTCTTGCAGACATTTTGGAGAGCAACAGTAAGGACAGCATACATGCCCTGACTGGAGCAGAATATCTTAGTTTCCCACTTAGAATAGAACTGTCCACTAATAACTGATCATAGCAACAGTAATTTTAAGTTACTCTGTCAAGGCCAGAAATGCTATCCTCTACATGTACATTGTATATAAATCCTGTGCTGCTGCCTTACTGGAACAGCAGCTACAGGGAGAAAAAAAAGTTTTATTATTCTTGCAGCTGCTCCCTTACAGTTATCAGGGCGGTGCAGGGAGCAGTTACATTCACCCTTGACTTCTCAGGGAGTGCGCTGTAAGTACTCACTAACACAATGATTGACAGCCTGCTCTGCACACAGATGCTGGTGAACAGACTGTCAAGTGCTGGGGCCTAATTACAGGGCACTCATTTACTGTAGCCAATACCTGCACACCCTGATGACAGGGAGCGAGCCACTGCAGGGAGAACGAAACCTGATCTTCTCCCTGTAGCTGCTGCTCCAGCAAGTCTGCTTCATGGGATTTTAATACTATATACCTGCAGATTATTCCTATATCTGCAGCTAAATAGCATTTCTGGACAGGACAGGTTGTATGGCGCTTTTAAGAAATTCTGTTTAACATCTCCGCTTCTTAGGTATTTACCATATAACGTTGCTACCTAACTAGTTCTTTTTTCCCTCAATTTTTAAACAGGTTCTCTAAGGTTTCATTTACATGTCAGTATTTTTGAATCCGTGTATGGAACTTACAGAGAAAAACTATAACTGACACCTGTATTGTGTTTTCGAGACACGCCTTGTTTTAGCATGCAAGAAGGGAATTTTGTTTACTTACCGTAAATTCCTTTTCTTCTAGCTCTAATTGGGAGACCCAGACAATTGGGTTGTATAGGCTATGCCTCCGGAGGCCGCACAAAGTACTACACTTAAAAGTGTTAAGCCCCTCCCCTTATGCCTATACACCCCCCGTGCTCCCACGGGCTCCTCAGTTTTGGTGCAAAAGCAAGAAGGAGGAAAAAGAATTATAAACTGGTTTAAAGTAACTTCAATCCGAAGGAATATCGGAGAACTGAAACCATTCAACATGAACAACATGTGTACACAAAAAAACAGGGGCGGGTGCTGGGTCTCCCAATTAGAGCTAGAAGAAAAGGAATTTACGGTAAGTAAACAAAATTCCCTTCTTCTTTTTCGCTCTATTGGGAGACCCAGACAATTGGGACGTCCAAAAGCAGTCCCTGGGTGGGTAAAATAATACCTCGTAAGAGAGCCGTAAAACGGCCTCTTCCTACAGGTGGGCAACCGCCGCCTGAAGGACTCGTCTACCTAGGCTGGCATCCGCCGAAGCATAGGTATGCACTTGATAGTGCTTCGTGAAAGTGTGCAGACTCGACCAGGTAGCCGCCTGACACACTTGCTGAGCCGTAGCCTGGTGCCTCAAAGCCCAGGACGCGCCCACGGCTCTGGTAGAATGGGCCTTCAGCCCTGAGGGAACCGGAAGCCCAGCCGAACGGTAAGCTTCGATAATTGGCTCCTTGATCCACCGAGCCAGGGTTGATTTGGAAGCCTGTGACCCTTTACGCTGACCAGCGACAAGGACAAAGAGTGCATCCGAGCGGCGCAGGGGCGCCGTACGAGAAATGTAGATTCTGAGTGCTCTCACCAGATCTAACAAGTGCAAATCCTTTTCACATTGGTGAACTGGATGAGGACAAAAAGAAGGTAAGGAGATATCCTGATTGAGATGAAAGGGGGATACCACCTTAGGGAGAAATTCCGGAACCGGACGTAGAACCACCTTGTCCTGGTGAAACACCAGGAAAGGGGTTTTGCATGACAGCGCTGCTAGCTCAGACACTCTCCGAAGTGAAGTGACTGCTACTAGAAAAACCACTTTCTGCGAAAGGCGTGAGAGAGGAATATCCCTCATTGGCTCGAATGGTGGTTTCTGAAGAACCATCAGCACCCTGTTCAGATCCCAGGGTTCTAACGGCCGCTTGTAAGGAGGGACGATGTGACAAACCCCCTGCAGGAACGTGCGTACCTGTGGAAGTCTGGCTAGGCTCTTCTGGAAAAACACAGAGAGCGCTGAGACTTGTCCCTTAAGAGAGCCGAGCGACAAACCCTTTTCCAGTCCAGATTGAAGGAAGGACAGAAAAGCGGGCAAGGCAAAAGGCCAGGGAGAAATACCCTGAGCAGAACACCACGACAGGAAAATTTTCCACGTCCTGTGGTAGATTTTAGCGGACGTTGGTTTCCTAGCTTGTCTCATAGTGGCAATGACGTCTTGAGATAACCCTGAAGACGCTAGGATCCAGGACTCAATGGCCACACAGTCAGGTTGAGGGCCGCAGAATTCAGATGGAAAAACGGCCCTTGAGATAGCAAGTCTGGTCGGTCTGGTAGTGCCCACGGTTGGCCGACCGTGAGATGCCACAGATCCGGGTACCATGACCACCTCGGCCAGTCTGGAGCGACGAGGATGACGCGGCGGCATTCGGCCCTGATCTTGCGTAACACTCTGGGCAACAGTGCCAGCGGAGGAAACGCATAAGGGAGCTGAAACTGCGACCAATCCTGAACTAAGGCGTCTGCCGCCAGAGCTCTGGGAGCTTGAGACCGTGCCATGAACATTGGTACCTTGTTGTTGTGCCGGGACGCCATTAGGTCGACGTCCGGCATCCCCCAGCGGCAACAGATCTCCTGAAACACGTCCGGGTGAAGGGACCATTCCCCTGCGTCCATGCCCTGGCGACTGAGATAATCTGCTTCCCAGTTTTCCACGCCTGGGATGTGAACTGCGGATATGGTGGAGGCCGTGGCTTCCACCCACATCAAAATCCGCCGGACTTCCTGGAAGGCTTGCCGGCTGCGTGTGCCGCCTTGGTGGTTGATGTATGCCACCGCTGTGGAGTTGTCCGACTGAATTCGGATCTGCTTGCCCTTCAACCACTGCTGGAACGCTTTCAGGGCAAGATACACTGCCCGTATTTCCAGAACATTGATCTGAAGCGAGGACTCTTGCTGGGTCCACGTACCCTGAGCCCTGTGGTGGAGAAAAACCGCTCCCCACCCTGACAGACTCGCGTCCGTCGTGACTACTTCCCAGGATGGGGGTAGGAAGGATTTCCCCTTCGATAATGAAGTGGGAAGGAGCCACCACCGAAGGGAAGCTTTGGTCGCCTGAGAGAGGGAGACGTTCCTGTCGAGGGACGTCGGCTTCCTGTCCCATTTGCGTAAGATGTCCCATTGAAGGGGACGCAGGTGAAACTGCGCGAAAGGGACTGCCTCCATTGCTGCCACCATCTTCCCCAGGAAGTGCATGAGGCGCCTCAAGGGGTGTGACTGGCCTTGAAGGAGAGATTGTACCCCTTTCTGTAGTGACTGCTGCTTGATCAGCGGAAGCTTCACTATCGCTGAGAGGGTATGAAACTCCATGCCAAGGTATGTCAGCGATTGGGCCGGTGTCAGATTTGACTTTGGAAAATTGATGATCCACCCGAAACCCTGGAGAGTCTCCAGGGTAGCGTCGAGGCTGCGTTGGCATGCCTCTTGAGATGGTGCCTTGATCAGCAGATCGTCCAAATACGGAATCACCGAGTGACCCTGCGAGTGTAGGAGCGCTACTACAGTAGCCATCACCTTGGTAAAAACCCGTGGGGCTGTTGACAGGCCGAACGGCAGTGCCACAAATTGCAGGTGTTCGTTTCCTATGGCGAAGCGCAAGAAGCGCTGGTGCTCTGGAGCAATCGGTACGTGGAGATAAGCATCTTTGATATCGATCGATGCAAGGAAATCTCCTTGGGACATTGAGGCGATGACGGAGCGGAGGGATTCCATCCTGAACCGTCGGGTTTTTACGTGTTTGTTGAGCAGTTTCAGGTCCAGGACCGGGCGGAAAGACCAGTCCTTCTTTGGGACCACAAACAAGTTGGAGTAAAAACCGTGGCTCTGTTGCTGAAGAGGAACAGGGACCACAACTCCTTCCGCCTTCAGAGTGCCCAGCGCCTGCAGAAGAGCCTCGGCTCGCTCGGGAGGCGGGGATGACCTGAAGAATCGACGGGGGGACGAGAGATGAACTCTATCTTGTAACCGTGAGACAGAATGTCTCTCACCCAGCGGTCTTTTATTTGTGGCAGCCAGGTGTCGCAAAAGCGGGAGAGCCTGCCACCGACCGAGGATGCTACTAGAGGAGGTCGAAAGTCATGAGGAAGCCGCTTTGTTAGCGGCGCCTCCGGTGGTCTTTTTAGGACGTGACTTAGACCGCCATGCATCAGAGTTCCTTTGTTCCTTCTGAGACCCTTTGGACGAGGAGAATTGGGACCTGCCCGCGCCCCGAAAGGACCGAAACCTCGACTGCCCTCTCCTCTGTTGGGGTATGTTCTGTTTGGGCTGGGGTAAGATGTATCCTTTCCCTTGGATTGTTTGATGATTTCATCCAGACGCTCGCCAAACAGCCTGTCGCCAGAAATTGGCAAACTGGTTAAGCGCTTTTTGGAAGCAGAATCTGCCTTCCATTCCCGTAGCCACAAGGCCCTGCGGAGTACCACCGAATTGGCGGCCGCAACCGCCGTACGGCTCGCAGAGTCCAGGACAGCATTCATAGCGTAAGACGCAATTGCCGAGGTCTGGGTGGTAATGGATGTCACTTGTGGCGCGGCCGCTTCAATTTGCGCTTGACCCGCTGAGATAGCTTGTAGCGCCCATACGGCTGCGAATGCTGGGGCAAAAGAAGCTCCGATAGCTTCATAGATGGATTTCAACCAGAGCTCCATCTGCCTGTCAGTGGCATCTTTGAGCGAGGCCCCATCTTCCACTGCAAGTATGGATCTAGCCGCCAGTCTGGAGATTGGAGGATCCACTTTGGGACACTGAGTCCAACCTTTAACCACGTCAGGGGGAAAAGGATAACGTGTATCCTTAAGGCGCTTAGAAAAACGCTTATCTGGACAAGCATGGTGATTCTGGACTGCCTCTCTGAAATCAGAGTGGTCTAGAAACATACTCGGTGTACGCTTGGGGAACCTGAAACGGAATTTCTCCTGCTGAGACACTGACTCCTCCGCCGGAGGAGCTGAGGGAGAGATATCCAGCATTTGATTGATGGACGCAATAAGATCGTTCACTATGGCGTCCCCGTCTGGAGTATTAAGATTGAGAGCGCCCTCAGGATCAGAATCCTGATCAGCTGTCTCCGCATCATCAACCAGAGATTCCCCCCGCTGAGACCCTGAACAATATGATGTCGAGGGAAATTCTAAGCGAGCCCGCTTATTCGGTCTGGGACTGGGGTCTAAGTCATAACCCTCAGCCTGGGATGTATGAGATACCCCGGGAGGACATTGTTGGACCAACTGAGGGGGGTCAGGGGACAATGATTCAACAGAGTCCCTTTGCTGAGATACCGGCCTGGACTGCAAGGCTTCTAGTATCTTAGCCATAGTCTCAGAGAGTTTTGCAAACTCAGTCCCCGTCACCTGGACAGTGTCAACAGGTGGCTCCCCCTGGGCCCCTCTTAGCAGAGGCTCTGGCTGAATAAGTGCCACAGGGGCCGAACAGTGCACACAATGAGGGTCAGTGAAACCTGCCGGTAGTGGGGTCATACATGCGGCGCAGGCAGCATAATAAGCCTGTGTTTTGGCACCCCTGCCTTTTGTGGGCGCCATGCTATTGTTTTCCCTGTGTAACACAATAGGGTATATAGCCAGAATGAACTGTGCTCATTCAGTGTAGAGTATATACTATAAACAAATAATGTATCAATACACTACAGCACCATGGGGCTAGCACCCACAGGTGCTGCTTACCACCCGCTTTAAAACGGTTGTGAGGCCACCAGAGACCGTGTCTGGGTCTCCCAGGGTTAATCCCTCTCTGCAGCGTCGGAGGAGCTGACAGGAATGGCTGCGGCGTCCTGACGAGAGCAGGGAGCCGTGGGCGTGGCCGAGAAAGTGTGGGAACTGGTGCCCGCACTGTGCACAGTGAGGGGGGGTGGAGTATGCAAATCATACTCCAGCCCTCAGTGCTGCTCGTTCCGTGCAGCGTCCCGCCCTTCCCCCTGCCTGTCAGGGCTGAGGGCGGGAGAAAGGGAAAACTAGGCCGCAAGCAAGCCGGGGACTCGAGTATAAGGGTGTCCGCCGTAAAAGCGCGGTACACGCCGAAGTCCCCGGCGAACTACAAGTCCCAGCCGCGCCGCAGTTTCCCATGGCAGCGGCGGTTAGCGCGGTAGCCCCTACATATAAACACACTCAGCAACGCTGAGTGTGTAATGGCACATTTAACCCGGTCAGCGCCACGGCCCGGTGCACTAGCACACCCAGCAAAGCTGAGGTGTTGCCGTGCGCGGTCCCCACAGGGATACAGAGTACCTTCACGTAGCAGGGCCATGTCCCTGAACTGTACCCGGCTCCTATCCAGCAGTCTCCACAGGAGTTGTGGATGAAGCACGGTCTCAGTGCCTGGAGACCGATAGGATCCCACTTCGCCCAGAGCCCTGAGGGGGATGGGGAAGGAAAGCAGCATATGGGCTCCAGCCTCCGTACCCGCAATGGATACCTCAACCTTAACAACACCGCCGACAAGAGTGGGGTGAGAAGGGAGCATGCTGGGGGCCCTATATGGGCCCACTTGTCTTCCATCCGACATGGTCAGCAGCTGCTGCTGACCCATCTGTGGAGCTGTGCTGTGCGTGTCTGACCTCCTTCGCACAAAGCAAAAAACTGAGGAGCCCGTGGAGCACGGGGGGTGTATAGGCAGAAGGGGAGGGGCTTAACACTTTTGAGTGTAGTACTTTGTGCGGCCTCCGAAGGCATAGCCTATACAACCCAATTGTCTGGGTCTCCCAATAGAGCGAAAAAGAAATACTGATTAATATACTGATGTGTGAATGAGGCCTAAGAAGGTAAAGGTAAACTTTATCGAGGTCTTGTTTAAACACATACGTTACATATAAATACAGGTCAAATTAAAACATCCGCCCCTCCTCCCTTTTTATTATTTCCTCTTTTAACCCTAAAGACCAGGCCATTTTTTGAAATTCTGACCAGTGTCACTTTATGAGGTTATAACTCTGGAACGCTTCAGCGGAACCCGGTGATTCTGAGACTGTTTTTTCGTGACATATTGGGCTTCATGTTAGTGGTAAATTTAGGCCGATATTTTTTGCATTTCTTTGTGAAAAAAACGGAAATTTCACGAAAATTTTGTAATTTTCAAACTTTGAATTTTATGCTCTAAAACCAACGAGACATATGACACAAAATAATTAATAAATAACATTTCCCACATGTCTACTTTACATCAGAACAATTTTGGGAAAAAAAAAAAAAAATTAAGGAAGTTATAGGGGTTCAAAGTTTGAGCAATTTCTCATTTTTACAACAAAATTTACAAAGCCACTTTTTTTAGGGACCACATCACATTTGAAGTGATTTTGAAAGGTCTACGTGACACAAAACACCCAAAAGTGACACCATTCCAAAAACGGCACCCCTCAGGCTACTCAAAACCAGGGCTGTGGAGTCGGTAAGCCAAACCTTCGACTCCGACTCCGACTCCGACTCCTCAAATTCTCTTGCACCGACTCCGACTCCGGCTCCGACTCCGACTCCGGCTCCGACTCCGACTCCGGCTCCGACTCCGACTCCTACATATATTGCTTATAGTTAGGTGAAAAATTTATTGTAGTACATGAATATGTGTATGTGAACATTAGACATTTAATAATTTTTATGATACAATAATCAAGATATTTGGATAGAACATAAAATATATTTATTGGAATACAACTTTAGAACACAAAAAAACTGTAATAAATTGTAAATATGTAATACACTATGTAATATACAGTAGATTACATATATATCTTGTGTGTGTATATACACTGTATATATATATATATATATATATATATATATATATATATATATATATATATATATATATATATATTTTACATATTTACAATTTATTAGTTTTTTGTGTTCTAAAGTTGTATTCCAATAAATATTTTATGTTCTATCCAAATATCTTGATTATTGTATCATAAAAACAATTAAGTGTCTGATGTTCACATTGTACTACAATAAATTTTTCACTTAAATATAAGCATTATACTAAATGTTGTTATTTAGTAAAATATTCAGCACATTCTGCATTGCACTCCTGTCCCCAATTTATTATATATTTTAGGAGTCGGAGTCGGTGCATTTTATACCGACTCCGACTCCGACTCCACCAAAATGAGCTCCGACTCCGACTCCGACTCCACGACTCCGACTCCGACTCCACAGCCCTGCTCAAAACCACATTCAAGAAGGTTATTAACCCTTCAGGTGCTTCACAGTAACTAAAGCAATGTGGAAGGAAAAAATGAACATTTTACTTTTTGCAACAAAAATGTTAATTTAGCCTCAAATATTGCATATTCACAAGGGTAGCAGGATTAAATGAACCCCCAAAATTTGTTGGGCAATTTCTACTGAACACGCAGATACCTCATATGCGGCGGAAAAAAACACTGTTTGGGCGCACGGCAGGACTCGGAAGGGAAGGAGCGCCATTTGACTTTTTTGAACAGAAAATTAGCTGGAATCGTTAGCCGCACCATGTTGCGTTTGGAGAGCCCCTGAGGTGCCGAAACAGTGGAGCTCCCCCAGATGTGACCCCATTTTGGAAATTAGACCCCTCATGGAATTTATCTAGATGTTTATTGAGCACTTTGAGCCTCTGGGGGCTTCACAAAAGTTAATAGAGTTGAGCTGTGAAAATAAAAAAAAAAAAAAAAAAAAAAAAATTTACCACAAAATTGTTACTTCAACCAGGTAGCTTTTTTATCACAAGGGTATCAGGAAAAATTGCACCATAAAATGTATTGTGCAATTTCTCCTGAGTACGCAGATACCTCATATGTGGTGGAAATAAACTGTTTGGGCGCACAGCAGGGCTCGGAAGGCAAGGAGCGTCATTTGACGTTTCAAACGCAAAATTGTCTGGGATAATTAGCGTATTCCATGCTGTTTGGAGACCCCCTGAGGTGCCGAAACAGTGGAGCTCCCCCACATGTGACCCCATTTTGGAAACTAGACCCCCATGGCATATAAAAAAAAACAGCGGCAGATGGGGGGGGGGGGCAGCGGGATATAAAGGGAGCATCTGTGATTGTGAAACAGCGGCTGGGATAGGGTGGGGGCGGATGGGAGAGGGCGCAGTGGATGCAGGAGCGGCAGAGGATGGGGGGAGGGGGGGGGATGGGTGGGAAGGGGAGTGGGAGGTGAGATTGGGGATAGTTACCCTACAGGATGGATCTAGGCAGCTGGATCACAGGAGATGAAGGAGGGCAGCAGATCGGGGAGCGCGAGAGGTGGGGGAGGGAGAGCAGCGCACATCACGGGGGTGAGAGGTGGGGGGAGGGAGAGCAGCGCACATCACGGGGGTGAGAGGTGGGGGAGGGAGAGCAGCGCACATCACGGGGGGTGACAGGTGGGGGAGGGAGAGCAGCGCACATCACGGGGGTGACAGGTGGGGGAGGGAGAGCAGCGCACATCACGGCGGTGACAGGTGGGGGAGGGAGAGCAGCGCACATCACGGCGGTGACAGGTGGGGGAGGGAGAGCAGCGCACATCACGGCGGTGACAGGTGGGGGAGGGAGAGCAGCGCACATCACGGCGGTGACAGGTGGGGGAGGGAGAGCAGCCCACATCACGGCGGTGACAGGTGGGGGAGGGAGAGCAGCCCACATCACGGCGGTGACAGGTGGGGGAGGGAGAGCAGCGCACATCACGGCGGTGACAGGGGAGGGAGCGCACATCACGGCGGTGACAGGGGAGGGAGCGCACATCACGGCGGTGACAGGGGAGGGAGCGCACATCACGGCGGTGACAGGGGAGGGAGCGCACATCACGGCGGATGACAGGGGAGGGAGCGCACATCACGGCGATGACAGGGGAGGGAGCGCACATCACGGCGGTGACAGGGGAGGGAGCGCACATCACGGCGGTGACAGGGGAGGGAGCGCACATCACGGCGGTGAGGGGACGAGCAGCCGATCACGAGGGAAAGGGGCCGGGCAGCAGATCGAGGGGGGACCGGTGACACTGTGGCAGATGGAGGGCGGCGGATCGGGAGGTGTGGGGGGTGAGGGTGCGGGCAGCAGATACGAGGGGTGGGGGTGCGGGTGGCAGATCGCGGCGGAGGGCAGCGGCGGATCGGGAGGGTGTGGGGGGTGAGTGTGCGGGCAGCAGATACGAGGGGTGGGGGTGCGGGTGGCAGATCGCGGAGGAGGGCAGCGGCGGATCGGGAGGTGTGGGGGTGAGTGTGCGGGCACCAGATACGAGGGGTGGGGGTGCGGGTGGCAGATCGCGGCGGCGGATCGGGAGGCCGGTTTCATACAGTGCAATGGCAGCGCGGCAACTTCCGGGTCCCATGCTCCGGTCTCATAACAGCATGGGACGCTTGTCGCCCTGCCATTGCACTGTGCACACTCACTGTGCTGGCGTGCTGCAGGGACGATGACGGGGGCGGTCACCGGCAACAGGTCCACTGTGATTGGAGAAATCGGTCACAAGGCCGATCTCTCCAATCAGAGCTACTGGAGCTGGGGGAGGGTGATCCAGTGAGGTCACCCAGCTCCAGCCAATGGCCAGGGGCTATAGCTGCACTGGCCAGGGCTGGATTTCAATGTTTCAGTCACTTTAAGTGGCTGGAACATTACAGTGGCTGTGATTGGTTGAGCGACGTTCGCCAGCCAATCACAGCCTCCGTAGGTCCGGGGAGGAGGCACCACCCCTCCTGAG